>NC_136882.1:35231568-35527332 GCF_949152265.1 Phoxinus phoxinus
TTTCTTTCTTTCTTTCTTTCTTTCTTTCTTTCTTTCTTTCTTTCTTTCTTTCTTTCTTTCTTTCTTTCTTTCTTTCTTTCTTTCTTTCCTTCCTTCTAAACATCCTTTGCTATGTGGTTTCTAGAGTTTGTTGTCATCAGTTTTCTTTGTTCTTATGTCTGTGTTGACCGAATTTCTCAGTTCGTTTAATTATTCATTTCGTTCACCTGTTGTCATTTAAAGGGATACTTCACTGATTAGTATTAAGCTTTGTATCAGTAGAAACCCGGTAGTATTTTCAAATGACCATGCTTCCCTCCCTCATGTCCTCCTGAGACGAGAGATTTATGTATTTTTTGTCTAGAAAAAAATCCTCCGATGACGCAAAAGTCGTCATTCGGAGGCTTTCCTGGCCAAAGGCTAAAAACTACAGCCAGTAGTAGGCGCTAGTTCCACATGTTTTCAACCCACTCATAGCGAGTGGGATCTCACTCACAGATTTTACAAATAGTGTCAGCTATCTCTTTTTTTTTAAGCTAAGCTAACTGGCTCTTGCTCTGTGTAGAAAGCTGAGTAGTAGGGGTGACCATACATCCTCTTTTTCCCGGACATGTCCGGCCGGGAACTGCCCGGGCTCTTCCTCCCGACCGCCAAGCAGGCCTCGCTCCTCCGCTGCAGACGCTGCTCCGGCCGCCTCCCGCTACCCCACCATCCACAACTGCCCCCCCGCCCTGCCTGCGGCCCGCACAGGCAGCCACGAGCATCGGACCCGCACACCAGACCTCGAGATCAATGAGAAAAATGGCTAGATGAACAGCGCAGAGTTGTTACTGGTGAATTACTGGTGATTCTTTGTTCCTGTGGCCGTCAGTCTGTGGCTGGTGAGGAAAGGTTTCCTTTCAAAGCACTGCTAATTCTGAGGAATTGCTTTAGTAAAGAAGCCGGAATCTACACGGAATGGCTCTTTTCCAAAATCCAGTGAGCTTGCTGTCTTTTGCCCTACATAGGCAGCATCCTAACTCAAATGAAACTGATTAAGTGATTTGGAATGCTCTAGGCCGCAACTCTGTGCGTCTTTGCATGTGAGTTTCATTAAACTAGTCATTTTTGTCTTGGATGTTTCTCCTACATTTTCTCAGGAGACATTAAAATCAATACAATTGAGACAATTGTTGACATGCAGTAAGAGTTCAGAGCTATAAATTGAATGTGGATAGCTGCTCAGACTGTTTGATCTTGGAACAATTTTGATGAGAAATGTTTGAGTTCATGTTGACATCTCTGAGTTTTGATCACAGACTTTAGTTTCCCTGTAAATCTGAGAACAGTTTGAGATATTGGCCTATGTGTTGCGATCTCTTCTGAAAATAAATGACTGAGAAGCATCAGTCTCCAATTCCTCTTTCTAATTGCTGTCTGTGAGAAACAATACTCTTAATGAATATATATATATGTATATATATATATATATATATATATATATATTACTCTTAAAAATAAAGGTTCTTTAATGGTGTCTATGGTTTCATGAAGAACCTTTAACATCCGTGGACTCTTCCCAGTGCACAAAATGTTCTTGATAGTGGAAAAAAGGTTTTATGGATTATTAAAATGTTTTTCACACTATAAAAAAAATGGTTCTTACGGTTGGTAAACGACTGGAAGGCTCTGTGGATACCCCAACTTTTGTATTCTATGGAATTGCTGGGAATCCCTTTTGGAACCTTTATTTTCTTTATTTGAGTGAGTGAGAGATCTCATGTGTGATTTGTTCTTTTCCAGGGATCAACACAATGGAGGACCAAGTCTCTGTGTGCAAGCCTCCGTATTGCTTTAATTACAGCATGAGACAATGACCTTCGTCAGTGGGAGTGATCTGGTCGGGACCATCCAGGGTTGGACGCCACAATCAATAGATGTTGCTGCCAAGCTGTTGGGCTTACCCATGACCTCAGGGGCTTTCCTGCCCTATCTTTCTCGTATCCTTCTTCTCTGTCTTTGATTGTTGACTGTCTTCACTCCGGGATTTTCCTAGTGTCAGCCAGTGCCCTGTTGCTCATCTTATGTTTTTCTAATCGCAATCAGATGGCGGTTTCATTTGAACATTGGGAACCCCTCATTTAGGACATAGCATTCCTATCGTTCAAACAACAACAAACAGCGCTAACGCCAGTGTTGAGCCTGGTTTATTAACCCTGGCTCTGCACTGCGAGCCTCCGCTGACTGCTCACGCTCTTCCCCAAATGGATGAGGCGTTTATACTTGACACATTTGCCGTTGTACTATTCTTTAAAAGAACAGGGGGTGACCCGGAGGGATTGTCCTCTTAAACCATCAGGAAGCAGTGGTGAGAAGTAAGGTACACAAGTGACAATGGCTTAATCCAAAATCACCCCCTAAATCTTCATTCACTATTCCCTACGTTAGTCCACTAATTCTGTTCACTTGAAGAAGTGAATGAAAACGAGTGAGCAAATTCGGACAGCCGTTGAGCGTACATCGGTTGGACACCACTACAAATCCTCAAATAACGCCCTACTTGAGGTTATAGGGAGCGATTTCGTATTCAGCCAATGTTTGTTTTTATTACACTTCACCAAACCCACACTACAAAAAGAACCAAAGAATCATGTAAAACCCAGAAAACTTGGAGATTATTACTATTATATTATACAACTAAATAAAACAGCACTCTATTAAATATGTTCTAATTTCATTAAACATTTAAATTTAATCTTGTGAACATTGTTATTAAACATGTACCTTTATTTTCATTAAATAAGCTCATTTCTGCTATTGTAGGATACTTTTTTTAATGTAGGCTAAGCAATTAATTAGAGAAGTGCAAACTGGAAACAGACATTGCCTACATGCTCGGCCAAAATCTCCTCGAAGTCATGCATTTTCAGATCACAGATCAACTTAAACAAAAATCAGATATGCCTTGGAAACTAACTGAAATAAATACATTTAAGTTAAAGGACAGATATTATGAAAACTGAAATAAAGCTAAATTAAAAGTTATATATAAATATTTTTAATAAACATAAAAGTGGAAAAAAAATCACACAACAAAGTGGCAAACAAATTACTTTTAATGAAAACATGAAAAAAGTTTAAATAAATAATATAATATATAAATAATACTAAAATAACACTGTTGTCAGATTGCATCACTGAATTCACATATTTGTATTTACATCATAGAAATGTAATCTTGCTAAAGTTGCTAAAGTTATTCCTCATTCGTGCTTGCTTTGCACAATTCAGATTTTTTTGATATACTATAAACAATGAAGTGTGACCACCCCTAAATTTCCATTTTGTTCATGCCACGTCCTTTCCATTAGAGAGGATTTCATGACAGACCATGTCATACAGCATCTGAGGTAGCACTGTTTATGGAAGAATTCCAGTGGAGAAATTGCTTTTGAATTGCAAAGTACCTCAAAACGACAGATTTCGCATGAGGGAATGCTCCGTGTGCCATATTACTCGAGTGGAAAATGGAGCACAAATCTCGATATCTCTCTGACTCGAGTTTATATTCCAAAGAATCATCTCCGATTTCAATTTCCACCATTCTTCGCACCTCTGATCTCTTGCACAGAGATCAGAGTCATGTTACAGTCAGAAATAATTAGACCTGGTAATTACACGCCGCTTCGTGACTAAGTTGTGTTTAGGGATATAATGACACAGTCAAAGCTCAGCCGAATGCCTTTGTTGTTTGACAATTAACCGTATCTCTGCTCCACATTGCCTACAGTGATCTTTAGTGTTGTGTAATGTGTCACAACGTGCACGCCTGTCTCTTAAATTGTAGTTATTTCCCTGTCCCAGCACTAGTTTTTGGAAAGGGGTGTGAAACGCATGAGAAGGAACTACTGCAGGGCACAAAAGGGTCATTCCCTGACCGGTCACGTGCACGCTTTGATGACGCCTGCATTCAGGGTCAGATGTATAGCAGCTCACGTGTTTTCTGAGGGAAGGAAACATGTTTGAAGATCAGAACAGGATCGTCTTGGAAGTTCTAACACCTAATTTGAGCCTGAACTCAGTCTGACACCACAAAGGTGATTCCTGGAAGTCACAGAGACTGTGTGCATAATAACACATTTGATTGCTGACAACGGTTTAGCATCCTATTATGGTTATTTATCTCTGAACTGTGTTGCAATTAACAATTTTTTTTATATATATTTTTTATATAGTCAACTGACAATTAGGTTCTAAATATATCAAGACTGACAAACAACAAATTTAGAGAGAGGAAAAACATGCACTAAAGTCTTGGACCGCTTTTTCTCTGAATGTTTTTTTTTGTGGTTTAGCGCAGTGCCATACATATTTAAATTAAAAATTGTAAGTAATTGGCATTTATTTCAGTATAAAAATACCCTATTGTTAAACTGGTAACACTTTACAATAAGGTTCATTAGTTAATGTATTAACTACAATAACTAACCATGAGCAATACATTTGTTACTGTATTTGATAATCTTTGTTAACTAATGTTAACTAACGAACCTTATTGTAAAGTGTTACCGTTAAACTTTATTCAAAATGCATAAACTTACTTTATAAAATGTAACATGTATGGGGAAAAAGAAAGTATATTATTCCAGTCTTGGTAATGTTTATATATCAAATGATGAAAAGAGTTCATGATCAGAAATCAGATCACAGTGATATTTTTTAATAAATATCATAAAATAAGATATTTAATTTGGCAAATAATCTGTTTTATTGCTGCAAAAAATTTATGCTAAAGGAGAAAGCGTTCAAGTATTAAATGAATTATTGCATAATGCGTAATATCATGAACGAGATGAAAGAAACATCACTAAACACTCAAACATCAAATGAATTTGAGAGAGAGGAAAAACACACATTTGATGTTTGAGTCAAAATGACTTCCAGTTGATGTGTTGCTGTTAATTATGTGATTTAATGCCCATTTAGCAGCAGGAGTGACAGAAAGAGCAAGATGGAAGGGAAAAGACGGCAGTCATTCTTTGTGCCAGAGATGTGGCTACTCAACTTTTTCTCATTTTCATTTCACATCTCTTGTCTCCTCTCCACCCGTGTCTGGATGACACATGTGTAAATCTCAGCGACCTTTAAGTGTATCCTGGGCTGCTTTCCCAATGGCACCGTTTCCTAATGACACAAGCGCTCGTCTGTATTTATGAAGTCCTGTGTGATCATCCGTCAGAGTGACAAACTCACTGTGACCCTCAAGAGGACCCTTGATGCTTATTTATGGAGTTTGTAAATAAATTATGAGAAACATTAATTAAAATCTGCGAACATTTTCCCCTCTTGACATCTTTCAAATTCATACTTGACATATTCGTCTGTCTTGGCACAGAGGTTGTAAAGTACATGAGGGGAAAAACACCAGGTAATTCGCTTGACCCGGCAAAGTGCAAACGCTTATATATCATAAAACGAATTCTCTCACTCCCAAAGTGGCCTGTAAGAGCGATCAGACAGGGATTGCATAGAAAAGTATCTTTGGAAACTTGAGATGTAATGATTCAAATTTGTCATGGTTTGATTTTTATCACGCTTCTTTGGTTTTTGTTTACTTTCTGTGAATGCTTGCTACCATCAGCATCATATTAAGGTTGTGCAAAATTAAAGAATTGGCTACCTTTGATTTTATGACTGTGAATTTGAGTTCAATTTGTCATGGATGGATGGATGGATGGATGGATGGATGGATAGTGTTTAATAATAACACCCAGTTATCTTGGTATTTTTTGCAGGTCTGGGGTGAGTGTTTTAAAGCTACACTTCACCTGTAGACTGTCAATGGTATGTAATGCATGCCAAATTTCATCAGTGTTGAGTACATTCAGTTCTGCCGTCTAGCCTTGGACTGCATTTGTGCTAAAAATGTAAAGAATTCTGGGCAGGTTCCTTCAAGTATTTTTATAGTGGCAGACAATGACGTCACAGTCACAGACTATAGATAAGCAGTGTGTGTGTATATGTACAAGCGTTGTTTTCTTAGGCTGTTATTAATGATAGCTCTATGCAAGCACACAAATCTCACAGACTCGGATTATGACTTATTTGAACTAGGTGTACCCAAATACATTTATCACCGACCTACGGTGGATGACAGTTTCAACTCTCCACCTCTTGTAGGACTTAAGATAAAAATTAATTTTCTCACTCTGTGTTTGTGCTTTAATATATGTTGGGCAAAAGGTTAAGCCTTAGATTTGGAGTAACTCATAAAACATTTCATGTTCACCAGGAAATCTGGAGCATAGCCTTCCCAACAAACGTCTAGTTGACTTCGGCGGTTTCCAATACAGCATTATATGGACAAGCTTGTTTCCCATGGATGGCAATTCAAAAAGAAGCAGCAATTGTCTGAAAAAAAAAAAAAAACATGACAAAAATGTAGTATCATTTTATAGCAGACCAATGCCCATTTCAATATCCAAAATGTAAAATATTTTTTTCCCTTTCTGCTGACTTAAATGTCATGCAACGTGAAACACTGCGTCCAATGCACACCACAGTTTAAACTATTTTTTTTTAGAAAGAAATTAATACTTTTATTCAACAAGAATGCAGTCTAACAGTTAATACTTTTACATACATTTTATTTCAATTTAATGCTTGTCATTTGAACTTCCTTTTCATCAAAGAAACGTTAAAATATATCACGGTTTTCACAAAATATTAAGCAGCACCACAACTGTTTTCAACATTGATATTAATACGATTTTTTGTCTTGAGGAGCAAATCACAGAGGATCATGTGATACTGCAGTTATTATGCTTAAAATTCAGCTCTACCAACACAGAATAAATTACATTTTAATATATACCAAAACAATTGGTATTCATTGGAATAATATTTCAAAATATTGCTGTTTTTTTATTGTATGTTTGATCAAATAAATGCAGCCTGGGTGAGCAGAGATTTTCAAGAGATCATACCGACCCCAAACTGGTATCTGACACATAAACAAGGTATTCTGTTATATACGTGTATGCCAGACCTGCTTTTATCCATAGGGAATTTATTAGATAGTGAAAAGTGTAACATCAGCTGAAAATGTTTTTTTATATAACTTGCACTGGTGAATCGTGGACCAGGAACATTGAAGAGTAAATGGGGTCAGTTATGATTTTACAGCACATGCTCAGACATTGAATAAAAGCAAATACCTTACAAGGACTAGGAAAGGGCCTTACAAGAGCAGAAGCATTCCTGCCACACATCTCCTTCTCAACTGGCACCAATCATAATTACATAGAGAGGGAAACATAGTAAAGCAAACATATCCAATACAATCACACGCAATACGACTCCAAGAAGTTACCAAAACACCGGTCTAAACTTTAACAAGAAATGGTAAATATTTACAGGCTTGGAGTGTCTCAGACCGCAGACCGCAGTGGCCTCTTGGAGTGGAGTTTCAGAGTGTGACCATGGCTTTAAGTTTGGAGTTTGTTTATATAAGACCAGGTTCAGGGAGGTTGTGTTTGCCTCCTCAGGTCAATCAAGTTTACACTGGCCTGATTGAGATATTCGATAGTTGCCAGGCAACAAGCATCAACAACGGCCGTCACCGGCCACGCAAACCAGCGTGCATCTCCACTCAGAGCGCTTCCACCGCATGTGTTTGGGAAACGCATCAGTAGTGTTTGGATTGGCTGCAGCATTTGGTTCTACTTTAGTCTAAGACCGCTGACAAATTAGTCATGAAACCCCGGACATTGCATTAAAGGTGGCCTTAGTGAATATGCGCAGAGTCCATCATATGAACTCCAGCTCTGCATCTGTGAGATTAATAGACAGGCTGGAGTGCTACATCTGTCTAATCTCTTTATGACTTTGGCTTCCCATGACAGGCATTTTAGTTAACATCGTGGAGATTTAGGTGTCTGCAGTTTATCAACGTTTTGCAGAGAGCTGGTTCGTGACAAGCTGCATGTGAGCTAACCCAAAATTAAATCAATGACAGAAGAAGCGTGGAAGAGAGGTCCAAAACAGTGCTCTTTACTGAAGGGCTTGGGCTCTGTTCCAAAACTTAGTGATCTGACTACATAGGTAACAAGATATTGCAATAGTGTATATTCAATTCACCAAATTCTAAGGATTGCATTTATGCTTTGTGAAGAGGGCAATTCCATTAAGGATTGCAATGAGCTGACAGACAAAAGCGTGATTTATAAATTATTGAATACAAATTATAGCTGCAATCTAATAAAAATGTACTTTTTAAACCTTATATTTGTGTTATACTGTATTACAGTAAATTGCCATATAGCAGAAACACCAATCTCTATTTAAATCTATTGTGAATCAAGTAAGAAGAGCTATTTATGAGGCACGGAATTCCTGCCTATTTAGTGTACTTCAAATTTATGATTTACGAGGTTACATTTTGGTTTGGATACTGCCTTAGAAGCAGCCTACTGTATGCTGTGGACAATACAACAGCTCCTTTGGTTTAGAACAGATACTTAATCTTAAATCTACAGCTGTCCCTTCCTTTCAGTCAATACATTATGACTTATTCCAGTTCTCTGGAAGAGAGATGGAACATTCATTTCCCCCCTTTAGTTATTAGTGGAGTTTGTACATTTTGTTTCGGTAGCCTAACTGGTGGTTTGGAGGCACAAGCACCACCAAATCATGAGAAGACATAAACGTCTCATGTTCAGATTTTTATAAAAACTAATAGATTTCGTCTTTTTCTTTTATTTTCTTATAACTGGCCCCTTTTGAATAGATGTGAACCATTTCAACATTTATCGTGTCCTGTGTGTGTGTTTACAAAATAGTTCATTATTTTTGGCATCAAAGGTACTGGTTACCAAGAAGACAACCGTGTCAGTAAAGTTCCAAATATATTGGATTTGCAGTCCTCCAACCCTGAAGTAAATGTTACTTATTTCACTTGAGATGAGGTTAGATAGGTCCAGTAGAAAATGATAGGCCTACATAATTTATTTATTTCAGTAGATTATAGCTATGGCCTATTTTGTCCTTCTGTGTCTTTAAGATTTTCCATGTTCCAATATAAAGATCAAGAAAAAGAGACCACAAAACAGTCTGCACTAAAACAGGATATTAAGATGTACGAAGCCCCTGCATGAAGGGATAAGTTGATGGAAAAAAAAATGAGATGGGAGGTCAATACTTTTGCATTCGAACGCATACCTCAAGAAACGTTAGCATTCACCTAAAAACTTTCAGATTCACCTGAGAAACTTATGCAAAGTTTTTTTGGGGATAACGCAAAACCATTGCAGGAGAACCCAAAGTTGTGTGAGCGAATGCAATGTTTCATGAATGCAGATGTTGAATTTCAACTTTCATTTAATGTTCTGGTGTTTAGTAACAATATTATCAGTATACCTCTAGCTATTACCTTACAGTGTGGGCCATCATAAGTTTGTGTGGTCAAATACATTCATCTATTTGATATCAGAAAGTTATAAAAGATCAAAATGAGCCATTTTAGCAGGTAAGTTTCAACAAATGCCCAAATATTTGCATACATAACAGTATGTTTTAATAGCACTATGAACTGAAGTAAATTGTGATTCCTTGTGAAATGAGACCCTCACGTGACACTCAGTGAAAGTTGGGAAAACCAGCAGTCATATTTGTATGCTTTGACAGTCTCTCTCTCACACAATGTCAAGCATGCTTCATCCTGGGTGGGTGTTTGAACTGTGTGTATCCAGATCTGAGAACAGCACAAGCAGTGTTTGGCCACTGTGTTTGGACAGCATGGCCAGGTCTCCCAGGGTGACTTTATGAGGAGCTGAAAGACCTATGGCCCAGTGATCCCCTTTCCCCAGGCCGCAGAGCAGGCCTGATGTCCCCTCTGGCTCTTTTAGAAACAGCTCTTTAGGCAGAAGGCCAAGTTCCCAGGGCAATGCAGCGCATTTGCGTAACTCCAGATGTCCATCTGTTCGGTGGTTTGGGAGAGAATTCATATCCTTTTCTCCAACAGCTTTCCATCATCCAGTTCCCCTTTGAATCTACTATATTTGGCCGTTTCCGTCTATGAACCAGTGAGCGGGACCCGGGTCAGGCCTACCGTGGCAGGGGGTGGGGTGAGGATCATCTGATGGCAGGACGTGACCCTGATGTTGAAAATGGAGGGTCAGCTGTCCCAAGGCTGCGATGAAGTAATGGCAGTGTGGGCAAATGAACACACAGGGAGAAAGCATGTTTGGAATTGCTGTCTGACTGATTGTGTTGTGTGGGATTGGGAAAACGAGCCATCAATCAACAGGATCATGTGTATCAAGCCTGGGTTACACCGTCACATTTTGCTCTCTCAAGCGAGAAAGATTTCAGAGCAAAAAGTGGTCCATGTGCATCCCTGTTGTGGCGGTTGTGCTCTGTGACTCGTTCAGTCATCCAAATCAGTCCTGAGAGATGCATTTCATTACAAAATCTCAGTGGAAACATAGTTTTTCTTGTGTGTTTATATAGCAAATTAAAGAATTTTCCTACAGCACTGTAACACACACACACTCATCGTATGAGCTACAGCGGTGTCACACGAAAATAATAATAAAACTATCCGCTGTTGACTGCAACCGGTCAAAAGTGTGTGTACTCCAGTCAGAAGCCAATTTCAATAATCTTTCAGCATCTTGAAAGTATTTATAAAACACCAGCTTCCCATTTCAACAACAGTTCTCCAAATCATATGCCACTGTACTTTGATAAAATAAATCCTTCTTGTGCTTTTAAGCAGACATGTCAAACACACCACAGACTCACTTCATTTAAATCACAAGAAAAACACAATGAGCTCCTTAACAGCACTACACCTAACCAGGTGCAATGCAAGTCATGGATTTAAAATGATAATGGGTTCTCTAGCCTAGTGTATATATATATATATATATATATATATATATATATATATATATATATATAGGTGGCTGCGTCTAAAATCCCAGTCTCTCTTGAGTAGGTACTTATTTTGAATAAGTAATTACTTTGCATAAAAAAGTGGGTTCTATATAGTATGACTATGAATGTAATGCGGAAGCACTATTCGCCATGTTGTCATTAACATGTGACTTACCAACGTCCGTTGCGCCATACCTGTCAACATTTGGGTACTAAAATACGGGAGATCTTAAATTCTCATTACTCACGATAAAAACCTTATGTTTTTCATATATTTTATAATGTCATAATTTCACATTTAATCTACAAATTAATGTAGAAACAACAAAGACAGTATATTTTAAATATTTGTCTAAAAGGTAGGAAATATACAGACATTTAATAAAGTTATCAAACAGTCTGCACTGCATAAATGTTAAATTATACATAGATGAATCCTTATTAAAGTTACAAATGTTCTTTTGTCAAGAGCAGTGAGTGTTTTTCTCTGTTCCCTTTGTTCTTTGATTAACTTTACTGACGGAAAGCTTTTTTTGGCTACTGTGTCTTTAAGAGCAGCCGCTGCTGACAGAGACGCGGATCTCACACGCGCATCATTCTCTCACAACTCTTCTTTGTTCATTTAAAACATGAGGATACTCGACAAAACGGACATTTTTGCAGAATTGCGTGTTAGTTCGGTCAACTTCAAGCCGAAAGATAACTCGATTCTGGCGCTCAATTTGTCTTTGCGTGAATAGTTTAAAAGCATTTGCAAGAATAAAAGAATATAATGTAACGCCAGTGAGTGTGAAAAACGGATGCTGCGTTAATTACGTGAAATATTTACCACGGAGTCTTCTCCTCCCATTTGATCGCTTTATTCAATTTCCAACGTCGATCTGCGCACGTCAACAGCGCTACCGAGTTGTAGCCAGGTTGAGCTCACAAATGGGTTTAAATGTGTATGTGTTGATTGCGCGAGTAGGATGGGTTTCATACAAGATCTGGCAAATGGCAACCTTGGAATAATATATTGATGTGATTATTCATAACGACGTTTGGGAATAAAAATTACGGGAGTTTCACGGGAGAAAGGACAAAACGGGAGGGGGGCGGGAGATGGGTGTGAAATACGGGAGACTCCCGGTGAAAACGGGAGTGTTGACAGGTATGAGTTGCGCCACGTCACCGCCATTCACAAATCATCATGGGATAGTAAAGTGTCCATCTCTTTTATGATTACTGTGAATTCTGACATACTTCTTTTTCACATAGGCTAATTATCCTACTATATAGTATTGCAATGCAATTTGAAATGCAGCCGGTGCGACCTAAAAAGTGCATTCCCATGATGCTTTGCAACATTAAAGCCAGATCTTGACTGGGACATTAACAAAACATTTTGCAGTATTTTGTTTTTATTTAGCTTCAAGCTAAACAGTTAGTCTACTACCTTCACATACTGTTAAAACAAATAAAATGTTAGCATAGGATGACATTGACTGATTAACCTGCTATCTTAGCATAATCTTAGTCGATTAGCCAGGCATCTTACCATACTTTTTATTGATTAGCCTACTAGCTTAGCATATATGCTAAGTTACAACCCTACCATATTATTTAGTATTAGTATTATTATATACATATAATTATATTATTATTAAACAGTTTACAGTCTCTCTCTCTTCCAGGAAAATAGACCAAAATGATTGATGACTCATCATGCAGTTTTTTATTGAAAAAAATTATAAAATTAATGAGGCCAATCATATGCTCTCTAGGTTGAGCATTACCATCCCTCTGATTTCGCCTGCCATGTGTATTTGGTTCAAATGTTTGAATAACGTGTGACTGCTAAAAACTTCATCCATTTGCCATCTATTAGAAATGTGCAGTGATAGAAAGTGGATGTTTGCCAACAGAATCTACACCAAAGGATTAATATGCTGCCCTTAAGAAAATAATAAAAAAGAGAAGAGAAGGATGGCCTAGGCAAAAAATACACGGAGATCCTTTCTCCATGGCTGCCGATAGTGGATTTGACAGATCTGCATTGGACTGTAGGATGATCACTTGAAGATGCCATAAAAGATTAGCAAAACATGAGGTAGCCAACTTCAAGAAACAGCAATACCAGCAGGTGGGTCATTATCATTTCTCAACATACTGGTTCTACTTTTAACTCTCATGGTGACTAAGCTCATAGTTATCTCTTTTCCTCTGAGACTCTTTCAATAGAAGAGAGATAGTCGTGAACAAAAACTGAAAGAAAAACAAGCACAACAATGTCCTTCATTCTCTTGCCAGGCAGATGTTTAGCCCACTATTAGCAGCTGCGATAGGCCAGGTATGTTCTTGAGCTAAAAAGTGGTCCTGCATGACAGCCAAAGAGAAAAGAAATAGCCCATATACCACAGGCATTTCTATTTATACCCTCCAATGAGGAGGCCGCAGGCCCTTTGGGTTGCTGAGAGGAGACACGTATCATGCCCCACAGCGTTATATGCTAATACCTCAGTGTTTGGATCTCTTTGACGCTTTGTCATGTTACTCATATGTCATCAATATAACCCTACTTGCTATGATTTGTGCTGTCAAGTGGGATTTCTTGTGTGTGGTAAAGTGCTGACATACAGATTTGTTTCTTCTGCTAGAAAACAGTTGATTTCTAAGAAAATGAAGAAAGACCTGTTTCTAGTCAATGAGAGCTTTATGTTTTTGTTAGAAGTCCGATTGTTAGAAGATTAGTTTTTTGTATGATGATGTGGTTTTACTGATCTTATTATGAAATTATTTCGAGTTTAACATTTAGCATTATGGTATAGCGAATATGAATATAAATAGTGGAAATACTAACGACCTGGAAATCCTAAAATCCTATTTTTTTTTTACATATATAAATAATAATAAATCCAACATATAAAACATATTCAATCTACTTTCCTGCGATGCTACAAACCTGGAGTTTTAAAGTTTGCGATCAGAGGCCGTGATTTAGGGGCCGTTTACTACACTGTTTTCCAGAGGTGTCAAAAGTATTCACATTCATTACTCAAGTAGAAGTACAGATACTAGGGTTTAAAATGACTTCTGTAGAAGTTGAAGTATCAACTCAAGCTTTTTACTCAAGTAAAAGTGTAAAAGTACATGGTTTCAAAACTACTTAAAGTATAAAAGTAAAAGTAATGCAAGGCAAAAAATGCCATTAAGGACAAAAGCTTAGACCGCGCCAAAGGGGCCTATAGTGCACCCCCCCTCCTCCTCAAAAAAAAAATATATAGGCCATAATGACTATAATGTTATATATATATATTAAAATGTAAATGTTGAAAAACTTGTGAGGCACTAGGCTATAGCTGTATAACAGGTATACCTGTTTCAGCCACATATAAGGATTTCGGATATTGCCATCTTTGTGGGGATATTTTGACACTATAATGGTTGCGCGCACACACACACTCTCTCTCTCCCACACACACTCTCTCTCTCTCTCTCTCTCACACACACACACGCACGCACTCTCTCTCTCTCACACACACACACGCACGCACTCTCTCTCTCTCACACACACACACTCTCTCTCTCTTCTCTCTCACACACACACTCTCTCTCCTCTCAATTCAATTCAAAATTGCTTTATTGGCATGACTGTACACAATACAATATTGCCAAAGCTTGGAATACATATAATAATTATAAACACATCAAAATAAACACACTCTTTCTCTCTCACACACACACTCTCTCTCTTCTCTCTCACACACACACTCTCTCCCCTCTCTCTCTCACACACACACACACACTCTCTCTCTCTCTCTCTCTCTCTCTCTCACACACACACACACACACACACTCAGTCTCCCTCTCACACACACACGCACACACACTCTCTCACCTCTCTCTCACACACACACGCGCGCACGCACACACACACTAACGATTATGTTTGCCACTTATCCCGCGATTGTCATACAGTAGGCAATATTGTAAAAACGGCTGTCCCCAAAGCAATATTTGACGCGATTTGCCCCGTATTCTTGAGCACAAAACTGTTGATTTCTCCCTCGCTTACCGCATCTACAGTAGGTTTCCTTTGGAGGAGTTTTGCCGCTTCGCACAAACCAAATGTAAGTTAACTAGCACTACAGCGCGCCGCGCGGACAGCCTCTCACAAGTTAGAAAGAAAACACAAAGCCAATCAGTTTAGCGATGTGTGTTCAGGAGGCGGGACTCAGATCTATTGTAGTATAATTGGCCATTTTTTGAACGACGACAAGCCAGAATGAAAACAAGCAGAAATGAAATAGGAGTAACAAGGCTATTTTTAATGATGTTTTATAAACAAAGTTCGGGAGGAGCACGTTCAAATAATTGATTCAATTATCACATCATTCCAACCAGCTGTCAACAACCAGTAATCAACATTTCTATCCAATCAGCATGAGTGGAGACCTATATACATACTCATTTGACTCACCAACGTTCCTCGACAGTTTTTCAGCATCCCTCCACCACCCCGTCTCCTCACACTCGCCTGGTTACTTCCTAAACCAGCAATACGGGGGGAGTACTCTGGGTTCGGGCCGAATACCGAGCCCGGAGCCCTCTCCTCGGACAGCACGCCAAATACGCATACTATTTATTCTATCTGACTTATTTGTGAGTGTGAACTCGTGAAAAATGTAAGGAGTAGAAAGTACAGATAATTGCGTGAAAATGTAAGGAGTAGAAGTAAAAAGTCGGCTGAAAAATAATTACTCAAGTAGATCAAGTATAGATACCCAAAATTTCTACTTAAGTAATGTAACGAAGTATTTGTACTTCGTTACTTGACACCTCTGCTGTTTTCCACTAAAAAGCGTTTGGCCGTTCATTTACACAACAACAGTGTTTTGGGGGCCTGAGAGGCCTGAAAATTATACCGTTATCCTTTCCGTGCAACAACACACATGTGAATTTGTGAAAACTGTGATGTCATTCGCATGCTTATTACGTGTTCAGTCTACATTAGGGCTGTCACTTTTGAGAAAAATCTAATTCGAACGGATATCAAATACCAGCCTATGTATTAGAATATATTCGAATATCTATTCCCATCCGCAGGTATAAGATCCAATCACAATTTTGTTTTTATATGAGGTGCATGAGCTATTGAATGATTTGTCCTGAAGAGGCAACATTTGTTACCACTGGTGTCCATTTGTATTAATGTAAAAATTGGAATTTATTATTGTAACTTGGAAAATAAAAATGAATGTATGGCAACAGTTGTTTTAACATTTTGAGCATGGCTTGAATGTGACCGCATTAGTAGGAACAAACTGTTTTGTTTCATTGTGGTTTGTTGTCGAGTTTAAATACATGTTTACATGTCAGCTTATATTTAGCTTAATGATTAAGCTGCTGCACAGAAGTGCATAACATAATACTTACAATATGTTTAATAATAAACGTGTGCATAATGTTTTTCTGTGGTTGTCATAACAAAATATTTTACAATTGCTGACTCCAATCACTATGATTCCAAAATTGATGATTTTTATAAAACGATAAAAAGAAAATCTATTATTTTTTTCATTCAATTATTGTGGCATCTGCCATTCATACCGAGCAAGCTCAATTGACCCTTCACAGGGAGTTTGATTGACAGGCGATCTGACCAATTATAATCTGCCATCTGCCGAATCCGCAATTTTTGTCCGACAAAGCAGTCAGGAGAGTTAGTAGATTAACGTTGGAGGATTTAAACTTTAAAAACGGTGTGTACTGACGTCTTTCCGCGGTTAAAACAACATTCCTTCTTATGTTCATTCATGTTTATTTGATGCTATAGATAAACTAGAAGGAATAGATGATCGGTTCATGAGCAGCTTTAACTGAGGCTCTACAGCGATCTGTCACGACACATTAAAGAGCCACAAAATGGTATGTATTGTTTAAATTTCGTTAAAAAATTACCAAATTTGAAAGTTGAGACTTTGTTTCATCTCAAATGTAACCTGGTCTGTCCTGTCTGTCAGCGCGTTGTCAGTGTCCTCTCTGCTTCGCAATGTATTTTTCACTGGTGAGAACATGGTAACTAACAGTAACTAAAGGGGGCGGGTCTTTGAGAAACATCAATTGGGCAGCCGAAGAGCTCATACGACAGCTATGCTTCCGGGAGAGTGGAGACTCTATCCCCAGGCGGTCCAGCTGATCTGGAGACGCTTCGGACCCACACAGGTATAACTATTTTTCTCTCTGGACACGTCCCACTGCCAGTTGTTTTACTCCCTGGCCAAGGGGACCCTCGGCACAGACACGCTGGCACACAGCTGGCCCTGGGGTCTATGGGTCACTTGCTCAGACACTGTGCAAAGTCAGGGAGGATGAGGGGCAGGTCTTGCTAGTTGCCCCTTACTGTCCTCGTGACAGCCCCTCCCTGGTGCATTCCTCTGAGGAAGGACCTGCTTTCTCAGAGACGGGGCACCCTATGGCACCCATGTGCAAACCTCTGGATTCTCCACGTATGGTCTCTAGACGGGACACGGAGGACTTAGGTGATCTTCCTCAGGTAGTAGACACAAGGTGCGCTTACTCCCTGAAGTGGAACCTGTTCGTTGAGTGGTGTTCTTCTCAACGGGAAGACCCCCGGAAATGACCGATCAGAACTGTGCTGTCCTTGCTGCAGGTTGTCCTGTGTTGTTGCGAATTCCACACATCATGATCCAGTAGATGGTAAATATCTAGGAAAGTATGATAATCAGACCGGCAAGCATTTTCAGAAATTTGAATCGTGCCTGGAATTCGGACCAGCCAACTCTCACCCGGATACGTGCCCAAGGTTTCCACGACTCCTTTCAGGGACCAGGTGGTGAATTTCAAGCACTGCCCCTGTAGGAGGCAGACCCAGCCCTAGCTTTGCTCTGTCCAGTCCGCGCCTTGCACCTGTACGTGGACCAAACGCAGAACTTCAGAATTTCAGAACTTCAGACCAGCTCCTTGTTTGTTATGGAGGCCAGAAGAAGGGAAATACTGTCTCCAAGCAGAAGATGTCCCACTGGATAGTGGATGGCATCGTCTTGGCATGCCAGACCCAAGGTGTGCTGTGCCCCCTCAGGTTAAGAACACACTCTACCAGAAGTGTTGCTTCCTACTGGGTGCTGGCGCACGCCGCCTCGCTGACAGATATATGTAGAGCTGCGGGCTGGGCGACACCTAACATGTTTGTCAGATTTTATAGTCTTCGTAGGAGGGAACAGAAACGTTACATCCCATCGCCACAATTACTGTACCACCGCTGAGCGCCAGGGACACGGCCTCGGCTCCTCAGCGGAAACCTGAATGTGCATTGCATCCGCTTCCGTATTTATACCCGCGCTGCGGGGTGGAGTGCGAAATGCAAATCTGCATTAGCTCATTTAGTTTACATTCGAAAGTGATTGGGCTCTCAGACGAGATCCCAATTCGTCAGATCACATTTGACGTAACATCTCTGTTCCTTCCTTCAGGGTACTAGAGTTAAATACGTAACTGAGGCATCAGTGTAAGAATGGGAGATTGTCTCTTCAGCGAGTCATATTTAGCTTGCTGGCACTTCAAGTGTTCCTTAGAGTTCACTGGAGGCAGGTAACTTTTCTCTACAACTCCTTCTGCTCACCTAATGATTCTTCCTGAAAATGCCCTCCTCAGTTTTTGCAACTGCGTTGACTGTTCTTCCATCCTCATTGCAGATATGTTTGTCTGTAGGGGACATTTTTGAAACTTTATGAGTTTTGAGAGCTCAGGTTTCTGTGGAGGGTATCGTAAATGATAGTTTATGGCTCAGAGGATTCTTTATCGTGCCAACTACCACAGCTATGAAAGGGCTTCCCCGAGTGAGAATGTCATTAGAAACAAGTGCTGACGAAGAGTTTTCAGATAGTTTGAACAACCTGAAGCACTTTGTCTCACAGTTACTCAGTATTATATTTCCCTTATTCATGGCTCACAGTTCCATTGTTTCCACGAACAGTTATATCATACCTGTCAACATTTGGGTACTGAAATACGGGAGATTGTGCTTTATGCAATACAGATTTTCAACGCAGTTGACAAAAACATTGACTTGAACTTCAAATATGAGACAAATTAAAATTGTAAAAAGATAATAGTGTCATTATTCAGCTCAAGTTAGTTTCCTAATGTTTCAATTCAGTTCAATAACAGTGTCAAAGTTGCAAAATGTCAATTATGAAACAAATTCAATTAATAAAGCAGCTCTACAGAAAACAATAGTGTCATCATCCAGGTCTGTTCAGTTCAAGCTTTGTTCTCATCTGATAGTGTCAGTGCAGTAAAATCGATAATATTACTGAATAGTAAGCTTCAAACCCCAACTAAACAAGTCAAAGGCCACAGTGGCATAACCCACACTCCATCAGGTGAACAAAATGGAGAAAAATTCCTTTGGTAAAACCAAGCTCAGTTCTCCTTTAAACAAATGAATGAAAAATTGTGTGATTTATGATTCCAGGCTGCATCACATGTCAGATTTGTGGATTGATATTATTCAAATATTTAGCATGCAGCTCTTTTTGCTTGAAGATTAGAATATGACACATTAGATACATAACCTACCTACAAACAAACCTATTTAATATTAGTTCAGGATAATGTAAATAAAAGTCAAGGATTCAAAGTAACATCTATTCTAAAAAGTGTCAGAATAAAAAATATATTAGAGCTTCGACATTGACGCTGCCATGAATGACATAAATTCAAGACTTTGCATTAGTTACAAGTTTCATTGCTGGATGTTGTAAATCGTGATAAACAGGCAAGAGGGAGATTGAGAGGTTCACATTTATTCTTTACACCTCGAGGTGCTGTTGAGCATGTTGTTGCAGACGTCAGTCTTGTCGTGTAGCATGCTATCGGCATGTGTCAGGCTCCCATTTGCTGCCAGATAAAGCTTGGCTGGATGCCCAGTCTCATCACTCGTGCGGGGCTGCGTGCCGCCTCACCTGTAAGAGCTGAGATCCCACTAAAACAATATTGCATTACGTGCCAGAAATCAGAAACCGCATTTGTCACGTACGCCAGGAGAATTTACAGCCGGCTTATGTGTTTGGTGACACAAAACATATCGTTTACCCTTCGGGGCTGATGCATGCTTGTGTAATACATCAAATTGAGTAGTTTAACCCTCATGTTTTGTTTAGGGTCTGTGAAACCTTTTTAATACACTTAACATTGAAGTAGCAGGTTAAGACTATGATGCTTTTTCTAATGATATGAGAACTGGTTAAAACATGCATCAAACCAAAAATGTTTGGGGTCTCAGAAACCCCAAATAAGAAACATGAATAAATGCAAAGAATTCAAATGCTAACATTATCTATGCTCTAGAAATAGTTTTTGACGACCAAAAATGTACCCTAGAAATAAAAAGGTAAAAATTATGATATACAGTCTCTGGAAGTCCCCAAACAGAAACGTGTAAATGTACGCTACCGTAAAAAAAAAAAAAAAAAAAAAAAAAAAAAAAAAAAAACTTTTATTAAGCAAGGATACATTAAATTGATCGAAAATTACATTTATAATGTTACAAAATATTTCTATTTCAAAGAAATGCTGTTTTTTAACTTTCTATTCATGAAAGAATAATGAAAAAATGCATCACGATTTCCATAAAAATATGAAGCATCACAACTGTTTTCAAATGTCATAATAATAAATGTTTCTTGAGCAGCAAATCAGCATATTATATTGATTTCTGAAGGATCATGTGAACGAAGACTGGAATAATACTGCAAAATCACAGAAATATGCTTTGCCATCACAGGAGTGCATTACATTTTAAAAATATACTATAATATAAAAAAGTTGTTTTATATGGTAATAATATTCACAATTTTAATGTATTTTTTACTTCTTTCAAAAACATTAAAACATCGTTAGAGGCCCCAAATGTCTGAACGGTAGTGTATATGAAACCAATAAAAAAAAAGAATATTATCTGTAAGATCTCTGTGAAAAGGATAAGTTACTGTTTGCATCCTTTCTAATGAATTAGTGAGTCTTTTAGATAGATTAGCAATATAGATTAGCACGACTAGCACAGCTTTTTTGTGTTTACTAAATGTTTGCTGAGTCCTGACTTTTCTGCAGTACGTGTGCAGACATGCAAGGTGCAGACTGCAGGCGTTGTTTGACAATTGCAGTTCTGCATAGCTTTGCCCTTTCCTTTTTTACGTTTGTCAAAAGTCTGCAAATCTCTCTAAAGTCTCATATTTGAACAGTATCCTTTGTATGTCATCAACAGTGCCCATACAGCTGTAAAGTTACTAATGTTTATTTTGTGCGTTTCACTGAAGGCAAGTGAGTTCATTGGGTGGAGAAGACTTCGACAGGTTGTGACTGAAGGTATTGTACCAGAGTTTTGTTATGATCACAATGTCCAAAGGATTTAGTGTAATAGGCCTCTTCATTGAATCATGGAGTCTTTTTAGTTCTCTTGACAATAATGAGTTCATTGGTAGTGGTTGCTGCTGAATTGATTTAACAGCTCAGCACAAACTTGCGTTAATGTCGCTGACCTACATAATTGCTTTCTGCAGCTACTGCAAGTGGAAAAAATGTTAATGTCATACCAGTTTATTGAAGTTGCATATTGTCACACGCATGGGATACCATGTGTACACGTGAGGTACTACCTTCCCTGCAGTGTAGCGTCATAGTGGGTTGGAGGAAAACCCTTGACCTCTCTTTCTACTTTCCAACCCCCAAAGCTCTTTATAGCTTTTTAAAGTGCACTACTCCCTCTGTTGACACGTCACAAAGCGCCCAGAGGAATATGTTTGTGCTTAACGGTTACCATTTCACAGCTTTCATTTCACGAGATGTTCATTTAGCTATTCATTTTGTCTCAGCTGTTTCTTCTTAAATACCTTCAAACAGGGGTTTTCAAACTGTGGGTCGCAGATCGGCAAGAGGTGGGTCGTGCAGTCTCGATTGGCTGCAGCTAAATTTACGTTTCATGAATGACACACACATACAAACAGGTTGCACGATGTTCCAACGTTATATAGAAATCGCTATATTTTGAGATAGATATTTTTGAGATAGTCTTGAGATTATTCTTGTCAGGTCCTGGAATGGAAACGTTTAGGAACCCCTGCCTTAGAAGACATAAAAATGAACACAAATAGGGTAACACTTTACAATAAGGTTCATTAGTTAACATTAGTTAACTACATTAGTTAACATTAACAAATAATGAACTGCACTTATACAGCATTTATTCATCTTTGTTAATGTTAATTTCAACATTTACTAATACTTTATTAAAATCTTGTTAACATGAGTTAATGCACTGTGAACTAACATGAACTAACAATGAACAGCTTTATTCATATAAACTAACATTAACAAAGATTAATAAATACTGTAACAAATGTATCGCTCATTGTTAGTTCATGTTAGTTAATACATTAACTAATGTTTAATAAATGAACCTTATTGTAAAGTGTTACCACAAATAGTAATGGCACACACTATTAGAAGAAAAGTTTAACCTTAAAGGGTTCTGTCAGGCACTTCATATATATTATTTTAGGGCAGGGGTTCTCAGCCTCAAACTCACCTGTAACTTCTTAGCAAAGCTGCTTTAAGCATCCAAGTTTAGCAAAAAATATTATGCTGAGGGAGGAGAGGCTTCACTACGCTGAATAAAATGCTTTTGTGAGAAAACGGCTTATCATTTAACTCTTTCCCCGCCAGTTGCCAGCCACAGCCAACATTTTTGGTTATTTGCAAGCTTTTCATGGCCCCCACAATATTTTGTTGCATGTATATCTGTATACAGATATACATGCATATATATATATATATATATATATATATATATATATATATATATATATATATATATATATATATATATAGACCCTCCGCTTTTAAACAACAACAACAATTTTATTATAGCTTCATTAGTTTATTTTTATCATCACTTGAATGTTGGTAAGTTTCATTAAAAAAAAAAACATTTTGAGGAAAAACATTGTGATTGCGCTATTTTACATATGCATCTGCTTACATACAGTATGCTATTGATTGTTTCTGCTTCTTCTTCACATGTACTGTGATCTGGAGATCAGTACTCTTTCAGAAGTTGTCATAGCGCCCCCGACCATATAACATTGAAAACACAAAATATTTATGAAATTCTATGACGTCAAGGCTGTAATCTGATTGTTATCAAGGCACACATTATCCAAGTTGGCCATTACAAATGGTAAAGCCATGGACCCTCGTATCTCCAAATCATAAGACTATCTCTGTCCGAAATCGGTTTCATGAGGTACCTATATGCGCAAATGCTGCTTGCAAAGCTATTGCCTGTTAGGCAGCTGCCTTAGCCTTCGGATGCAGCCAATGACCGAGCCGGCACTGGAGCAGGGAGAACTCCAGGTGCAGAAAGGGAACATAATCAGGCTAGCATTTTAAATGACCAGTTGCCACCGTCTGTGTTTTCTCAGCTGCCTAATTTTGCCAAAAGCACCTGTGCTGCGAAGTAAATACCAAGCAAATGAACTTAGTGAGCTGCTTAAGGCATCATAGGTGCTGCTGTGGCTGTTTCAAATAATAGACAGCATGATTTAGTTTCATCCTAAGTGTGCGTTTTGGCCAAATGGTGTAGTCAAATCAATAATACACTGTGATGATTAGTGGGAAAAAAACAAACATCCAAGATGGTGGAAGGAAAATAATTGTTGATTATATTTAATTCATTATAATTCATTAATTCATTATTTTACCCAAAAATTGAATTGGCCTGAAATGGGGAACACAAAGTGGAGTCAAAAAACGGAATGATTACAGATTGCTTTTCTGTTTAATTCCTCTTGCATGTAATGCGCATGTAAACATGTTTTTTTTCCTTTCTTTTACCAGACTGCAGTGTTTAAGGTACGTATAAACAGAACATTTAGAATCTGCAATCAGACTGAATTTAATCAGCTAAAATCTGTGCGTGTAAACAATCAATGAGTTCACTGCTGCCTGTTGCATGTAAGTGACCCTCAAGAAAAAACCTTGAGATTATAAAAGGTGACGTGGCACGACCCTGTAATTTGAGAGTGAAGGAACTAACGTAATTAAATCCTCGGGTCAATAAACTTTTCTGCGAATGTAAGAAACGTCCTTAGGCATAATAAAAACATAATGAGAAAGAGAGAGAAAAGCACATAGGGACAAACACATAGACACACACACGCACGGCAATGAGGCAATGAGCCTCCCACGTTGTGCTCATCTGCGTTAGAGATGATCAGTTACTTAACGCAGCTGACACAAGAGATGTCTTATTTAATCAATACGTGGAAAACTTTTACAGAAAAATTCTGCTGTAAGAACTGGATATGGTGAAACACTGTATTAGCTTTAATATCGCATTGTGTAATTTTACAGTAAAATACTTTTTAATTTGTGTTTTTTGCAAAAAGCTATGAATTACTGTGTAATTTACTATGATAAAATGGTACAAGGACATCCCCAAAAGTGGATCTGTGACACATCATGTTCTGAAAGCGGATTCATCATGTCTGTTTTACCACCTGTATTATTATGGTGGTTTTCACTTTATCACAAAGCAGATTATGGTAGTTCAAGTTGGCTGGTATATTACCATTATATCACTTAAAGTCAAGTCTAGTCAAGTTTATTTATAGCGCTTTTTACAATATTGCTTTACAGTGATCGTTACAGTGTAAAGCTTTACAGTGATACCAAATAATCCAACAAAATTAGTTTCCAGAGGAAAATAGCATCATAGTCCATCTTAAGTAAATTCAGTTATGGTTCATTTTTGTTGTAAAAAAAGTTAGTAATTTAGTAACAGGCCCTGCCCACGACTGGCGACGGAATCGGCTCTTTTAGCTTAGCTCCTCCCCTGAGTGAACTGTACACTGTCTGCCATGTTTATCCTCACTAGAACTTATAACAGCAGCATTCAAGTAATGTATTCTTATTAAAGCTACTTCTACCAGAAATAGCGTAACAAAGCGTACATTTATTAACAGCCCAGCAAGCAAGTATTTATAAAGTTCTTTGGCGTAGGCCCGGTCCGTAGCTCGCAATCCAAGGGTAACAATCTGCATTTCCTGCCTGAAGACGAAGGCAGGGGCGCAGCCGACCCCCTGGACAGGGGCCGTCCTGGTGGTGGTGGGGAGGATGGAGGTAATTGATGGCATCAGCATCTGCAAACTCCAACGTGTGTAAGTACCGATCTTTTATACTGCAAGTATTAGAACACGATTGGTTAGATGTGAAGGTAATAAGTGACGTAACAATTGAGTCTCCCAGACAGAACTTACGCTAAAGCTTTCATTAAAGTTACTTTTGATTTTTCTTTTGTTGTCTGATTCATATTAACAGCATAGCAGAACTGTACATTACGCTGCTGCCACTTTACTACACAGATCTAATATACACATGCGATTTCTTCCCCAGCTGTTTACGTTCACAGACATAACCAGCTGTGTTTATGTGAACCTTTATGAGTGTATCAGACAGTTTAAGTGCAATAAGATGCGAAAGAGAACTGTGTTAAACGTGACGAGCGCCGTTTGATAGCCAGATTTATGTGTCCACAATTCGGATATGTATGCTCATCAAAACAACATATCAGTTTAAACTGATATGGCTTTAAAACGCAAATAATAAAAAATGCAAATAATAAACTTTCATGATGATGAAGAACTGCAATGTCACCACAGCGTAACCGATGCAGATGATAATCAAAACCGAACATGTGTTTTGTTTGTTGTCGCCAGAGTATCCATCCATCCATCTCTATTGTCAATGTACAACACTCATATTGTGGCAATATTTTTATTTGACTAGGGGACTTATTTTAAATTGTATTATTTTTGTTTTGTGGAACATTATTATGTAAAACAGAATGTGAAACAGATTTTCTCTGTCCTGTATCCTAAATGTTGTGTACCAGCAAGCAAATGATAAATGGACAGGGAGGGAAAATGCCCCCAATTTTATTTTTTCTCTTGAGTTTATTTTATGGACATGCCTAATAATATTTTAATAACCCCTGTAAAAGTGAGCAGAAACAGGAAATGGATTAACCTGACATTTACAAGACGAGGAAGTGGGTTACTCGCATAGGCTCCGTGGCGCTCCCTGCTATAAATGACCATTTAGTCTGGGATTTTTTGGAATTACATTTAGGACAATCATCTCCAAGGTTCTGTGAAGGTTCTTGGAGAATGTTCTTCTTTATATAGTGTCTGCACTGTAACATTTCATCCCAAAGTGATTTATATATAAATAGTGAGGCAGGAAGATGAAAAATGTTCTTTTCATTGATTTCAAGGATGGAATGTGGAATGTGACCAAAATCCACTTGTTTAATTGTTCTATCAGTACAAGGAAGTTGTGGTCAGGTAACTGCAATGAATACTGGCTTTGTAACTTAGAGTTAAACAGTTCAAACCCATTTTCAAGGAAACGCACGCCCACACAATAGACAAAGCAGGACTGTGTTGCGCTTTCACAACATTTGCTGCAAAATAATACCGTAAGGTTGCAGACAGCACACAACAGGGTCAGAAGTCAGGTCAAGGGTCAGACCTGGACATGGACAGGTGCAGGATTGACCCAACTTTAATCATAAAGTCTTGGCTGCTGCTTTGTTCCCGAAACCTGAAAAACAAAAAAGGAATAAGTGGGGTTTACACTTTATCAATGTTTTTGATTTGCACCATCAAAAATAAGATATCCACCATCCTGTCGATGTTTCCTACTTTTATATTATATTCTTTCCTATACTATATTCAAGCTTTCTATGTAAATTTAAAATGTCACAATTGTGTTTGCCTAGCCTGGAAATGTCATGGAAATGTTTTTAATGAATGTACACTTTCCTAGTTATGCTCTGCAACTAAAATATTTTAGACTATAATGCTCTCAGGTAGAATAAAGCATGAAGCATAAAGTTATTTGTGAGTAAATTGCTATTTTGAGTATGTTCTTTGCAATGAATCTATTCAAACTGGGTCAAGAGTGAATTGGTCTGAACTGGGATTATTTTTAATAACCTTATCCTTTAAAAAAAAAAAAATTCTGTTGTATTTTCTAAAAATAAAGTTTCGCAGAATTAGCGACTGATGTGATATCTTATTTTTGACATATTTGGCTGAACCTTCCAGGGTTATTTTTTGCAAAGTAACCAGCAAATGAATGGTACCATATGATACAATATGTGTGATAAGCGGACATCTTGTTTACATAAGTGGACTCTCATCAATTAGTTGTTTGGACAAAAGCAGCATCCCTAATTAAAGATCTGAATGACCTTTCCATGGTATGCGACGGTTTGATAAGTGTGTAAATAAACAGACTGTGCTTCTAAGTGCAGAATGACACGTAATTGTAGGGTTCAGACGCTGGAACCGATCAGTTGGCACTAAAACTCTGTAGGTTTGCCCGTCCAGCTGACACGCTGTAGTGATCCTCAACTTCAGCCTCTGCTTTTCAAATTGTGGGATGTTCAGTGTGTTTTTAAGGAAACTTAAACTCCGAAATTTGGTCCAGAAATGGGAATTGCATGTTGTTCAGTTCTTCTTTTAGAACTTGGAGGATTATAGCATGGAGTCAATCACTGTCAGTTAGCCATAGCCATGGACTTTCCCCAAAGCTTCAAAAGTTTCCTGTCTGGCCACAGAGACAATTCGCTGTATCCAGAAGCAAAGCTCCTCAGGGATATGTTTAGTTTGAAATAAATCCTGTTTACAAGTTATTTGTGGATGAAGAGTTCATGGAGCAAGAGTTTTTCTCTATTTCTTCATAAGGACCTGCAGCCTCACGTTCTCTGGATGACAGTATGCAAGTGACTGATGACAGCAATGCCACTCTTCAGCACATGCTACATCCATTTCCTGGTGAGCTGCACATTTACATGGAAAATCAAAAAAGGGGGTACAAAAAAAGTAGGAGCTATGATCTGGAGACTCAACAGAGAAAGGCTGGACATCAGGTTGCTCTTGCTGCAAGTACAGGACACACATATGATAGACATCTGGCTAAGTGTTCACCAGAAAACCATCTGTTTATAGACCCAGGTTGTATATGTTTGATACAGATGTTTTCAACACCTGTGTATAAATAGAACACACATCCAACATGCATACTCTGCTGGAAATGTTCAAGAATGTTCAGGTGTGTACAATTTCAATTTAAGTTCAATTTCCAATAATAATAAAATATAATATTATTAATAATATTATATCATTATTATTAAGGTAGTTGTTTATTATTTGATTTTATTCATTAACTAGATGATCCTACTTATTTATATTAGTTATTTCAGAATAAAAAATGAAATGAAACAATGTGTGCAATGGGTCGATTTGGTATATGTTCTCCAGTCTAGGCCTATGGTAACATAACATTAGTTAACCACAATAATTAACATGAACTAACACACATTTTTTAGTTAATGTTAATTTCCACATTCACGAATACGTTGTTAAAATCAAAAATTCAGTTTTTTGTTTATATTGAGCTTTCACAAACTAACAATTAACAGTTGTTTTTTTAATAACTAACGTTAACAAAGATTAATACTATATCAGATGTATTGCTTATATGTTCATTAATGTTAGTTAATGCATTTACTAATGTTGATTAATGGGATCTTACTGTAAAGTGTTACCAAAGGGGTTAATTGACCGTTCGCAAAACCCCGCCCTCGAACGGTTCTCGTCCAATCCTAGCTCAGCAACTGTAACTAAGGAGAAGGACCTCCGTCAAACATTCCGATTTCAGCCAGATAGTGCAACGATGCGCCTATGGCAGTGAGGTCTGCACGGGCTTAAAACTTGCTGCATTTTATGATTGCTTGCAACTATTATAAAAAAATAGGCTAACGTTACATGTACAAACACCGTTTCACTACGGCACTGCGGCCCCCTCATCAGTCAGCAAACAAGAGGGAAAAAAAGAGAAAAGGCAGGCACGGACTTACTAATTACGAAACTTTGATGTGGTTGAACAGGTACACAGTCACAAATTCCTCTGGAACTCAAGCATTAAACTTTAAAACAAAGTTCGCGCAGTTGCACAACTATTTACACAAACATATCCTTCTCAGTAGGCTGAGTTATGAATGAAGAGAACAGCATCGAGAGTTAATGGTTTCAGCGCATCCTTTGATTGCAGTGTTGTGACTGAAATAGCGCGCGCTGGAGCACATGCACAAAACAGTTTTGTAAAATGATATATGATCAAACAAAAATGATTGATAAATAATTTTACAAAACTGTTTAGTGCATGTGATCCCGTGCGCTATTATGTCTATACTTTCTGTCGTGCCCTGGAGGATATGTCTGATGCATTACTCTAAAACCAATCACTTAATGTATGTAGCTCAACCCAGCCATGGCTATGGTTCTCAATTGTTTGACGGGCGTAGTAACAATAACTAAGGGGCGTGGCTTTTGCGAACGGTCAATTGTGTTTCAACTGGTTTTGAGAATGGCATATTTGGCTTTACTTGAAAATTAGTGTGACAACAAAAAAAATTCCTGCACATTAAGAAAACTTTTGCTATAATGCTATTATAAACTTAAAACTATTGTTGCATTGTGTCTGTCACATGTATTGTGTTTGGTTTTTATGTACTTTTGTGCCTATTTTCTTAAGCACCTTGACCCAGAGAAAGGTATTATTATAAAAAAAATGACACTAGATATTATTAGTAAAGTAGACATTCTCCTTATAAGAGTATAACAAATGACTGGCTTGCCTTTTAAACAGCATGTGCAGTATGTGTTGTGCATTGGGATTGAATTATGAGGTTACCATGCTGAAATATATTAAGCAAGTAATGTCCTATCCAGTGCAGTAATATATCTAAGCTGAAAGGATTGCAACACAATACAAGCCCTTTTTCCGACCACTCATATGGTTTACTGCTTGTACGGGTGGGTTATCTATCAAAGTGCTTGGCAGACTCCTCAGCGAACAAATGTCTTATAGAAACGCTCGTTTACCGACCTAGGGAGGTAAATCTGTCAACTGTTAGGAGGTGTGATGTTGTTGTGAGGAATCTTTAATTTTTTTTCCAAATTCACATAGATCAGCGCCAGGTGAACAACTGGCTAATCAGTTCCACATTAAACAGTGTCCTCAACTGGACTTGTTACACATGTGAAATTCAGTATACCAGGTTTAAAGTAAGGACAGACTTTGCATGCAAAATGACTTCAGAATAAGAAGATATAGAGAAACCTATCCTAACAACTACAGTCCATACATATTGTGATTGTAACATCTTTTAAATAGATTATTTTACTGCTCTTCTTATTTCCAAAATGATAACTGAACATGACTTAACAAAAAATGTGGAATTAGTAATGTGTATATATATATATTCGCCTACCGTTGCTACATTTGTTTTATTAAAAATACAGTATAAATATTTTGAAATATGACTGTTTTCTAAATGAATTGAAAGCTGATTTATTTTCAGTATCATTACGCCAGTCTTCAGTGTCACATGATCATATGTCTAGAAATCCTTCTAATATGCTGATTTTGTGCTCATTTCTTATTATGATCAATGTTGAAAGCAGTGAATATTGCTTAATATTGTTGTGGAAACAATTTTTTTTAAATACAAAGTTCAAAAGAACAGCATTTATTTGTAATATAAATCTTTTTTAACATTATAAATATCTTTGCTGTCGTTTTTTTCTTCTTCTTATCAACGTAATGCATCCTAGCTAAATAAAAGTGTTAATTTCATAAAGATGCAGCATTGCAAACGGCTCTTCAGATGACAGGAAGCTAGCCTATAAATGGGGAAAAAATGTGGCATAAATATGCGCCCTTTGCACTGTACGTTTGCACAAAAATGTTATTGACGATATTTTAGCAGTAAATTTGTTGCTGACCTTTAAATCAGTTTCAGTTTTTCAAGCCCCTCCATTCCTCGGTTTTAAATCTGGTACTTTTAGCAGCACCATCACGAGTAAAATACGACACAATGGCCGTGTTTGAGTGTGATGGAGGGTGATTTACTCTTTTGAGGAGGCGACCGCAGTGGGAGAAGAGCAAGAATGGAGCACATTGAGGCGAAAGTGCTGAATCAGAAGTATCGTGTTTGCATTTGCTTGAAGGAAACTCCAGTGGCTCAATGGCTCCATTGTTTGGTGGCTTTATGACACCGGCCATTTAATTTCACCCCGAGCCGAATCTCAGGAGCCATGCGGGTGATGCGGGACGTGATTGGAAGCGATCTCTCCCGGATCCCTTCTCTAGCGACTCAGAGGCGTTCATTTACCTCCATAGGGGTCGAGTCATAGGAGCAACCCATTTGTGGAACCCAAACAGACATCTTCTTTCACAGCTCTGTGGAGGGGTATAGAAGCAGAGACAGAGATATGTATATACAGTATAGTTTGCTTGTTTAGCGGTAAAAGCAATTAAAGGGTAACTTTATACCCAGTGATGTAATGGTCATGGTTCTCCCACAACTTGTGGCCATCTGCAGATGGCGTGCACTTGATAGTAGCTCACTCTCTCTCACATGCGAAAAACGTAAAGAAAAATGAATATGTTTAAGGAAGTGTTTCTATAAAAGAGCGCACAAGATGTTCAGAAATATATCCTGGTCAAGCTCAGACACATAAACCTTTTTTTAATTATAACTTGATTATTTACACAATGGCAGGAAAATTAGCAGGATGGAAATAAAGTGCTAAAGTTAGCCATTGTTCAGCATGTGGCTGAGAGTTAGTTTACACAAGGACGTCAGCTTGAAGTTTGGGTACTTTATTTTGATGGTCCACTTTAGACATTCTTCAAACTATAAGTAACTTTGCAACTACTATATGTCAACTAACTCTCATTCGAGTAGTAGACTGTTAGGTTAGGGTTAGTAGAATAAGTTTACATGTAACCGCAAAGGTACGTATAGACTGTTGAGGAGCATCAGAATAAAGTGTTAAGTGCAGATATTAAGCAGACAGTTTACTATACTCTAATGACTGCTAGTTGACATGTAGTTGCAAAAGTTACATATAGTTAGTAGAATGTCATCAGAATTTGTCAAATTAATTTCTAATGCATAAATGCAAACCGTCCAAATGACATGGCAAGATCCAAACCAAAGTTTCACTCCTTCTTCAGCTTATTATATTGTTGTAATAAATGAAAACAGTAAAACTTTACAATAAAGTCTCATTTGTTAACATTAGCTAATGCTATACCATGAACTAACAATGAGCAATACAACAATGAGCAATACATTTGTTACAGTATTTATTCAACTTTGTTAATGTTAATAAAAATACAGCCATTTATTGTTTGTTCATGTTAGTTCACAGTGCATGAACTATGTTAACAAATACTTTTGATTTTTAAGAATGTATTAGTAAATGTTGTAATTAGCTAGGATTAATAAATGCTGTAGAAGTATTGTTCTGCAAACTAAAGTAGTTAACTAATGTTAACTAACGAAACCTTACTGATTAAAAGGGATAAAGAAAAAAAAAGGAATGTAGGAGATCTATAGGTCTAATTCTAGGTATGAACTAATCAATTTAAAATTTAAAATTATATTTTATAAAAAAATATTCACACATGCAAACTTATTCTTATATCTGACAAAAAATATTTCTTGTCACGTCACATTCAGTTCTACATGAATCAATACCATATTTTCAATTCAAAACGCCACAACTTGATAAAGTTCAGTAGTATGCATTACTGTATTTAACTGTAGGTCATTTAACATTTGTATTGTAAACAGTTGTCAAATATTAAATGTTTAGCTGCTTACATCTTATGACGCTCTTTCTGCATTAAAACTAAACGCATTGCGTTTGAATTCGCACTCATCTTCTGTGAACAGTAAGGCCCGCCCCGCTGCCTTTGATTTGATTGGCCAGCTCAGTCATTTTGACATTGATGAACGCAGTTAGACAACGCTGTAAAACATTTCTAGGCCATTTCTAATTATCGCCATTTCTCAAAGTAGCCTACTGTATATGGTGGTAACGGCCCTGTTTCAGACACTTAAAAGTACATACTAATTAACTTTATGCATTCCATCCGCGATACTTGAACTTGGTGAACTGCTGATCTCTGTTGCTAAACAGACAGAGTAGAGACAGTTATCTCTTTCCAGCACTTTGCGGTCTGAGGAGAGCCCATCTCAGGCTGACTTTGGATCTGTCTCTGCCTCTCTGTCTCTCTCGCTCGCCTGTTTCCTGTCTCATATTCTCAGGGAACACTGGGAAACCGTAAAGCTCCTCTAACTGTGGTCTGTGCGATGCTGTGACCTTGCACTGAACCCAGCATTGTGGATTTGTTATTGGAAACACCCCTCCGATGCTCTTATTAACCCTGTGTAAAGATGAAAGGTTACACTCTGTTTTCACATCCATTTCCAATAGCAGATCCACAGTCCTCTGTGACGATGTAACTGCTGCTGAGATCAGATGTAGAGTAAGCATTGCATGGCCAGAATCTGACTCAGTTTGAATTCTCTTTAATATCTCAAATGTTTCTCCTAGAAACCAATAAGATTAAATGGAGACTTTTAAGAAGGTTTTTTCTTTTTCTCTAAAATTCTGAGAAAAATACCCCATGGATCTCTTCTGTAATCTCCAAAACTCTGATCAATGTTACTTTTGTAACATATTTGTATAATTTTATTTTTATATTCTGTTTTGATTATAATTTTAGTTACATTTTTCGGATTTGTATTTATTTGTAGGTGTTTTTGTCATTTTTTTTGTAAAATTTTTAACAATATTTGATATAGTTTTTTATTAATTTTTATTTGGGTTATTTTAAATGGAAGCTTGTTTCTGCCACTAAATAAATAATAATAAAAAAGTAAACTTCGACTTTTTATCTCACAGTTTTTTAAATAATTACTTCTTGCAATTTTGACTTTTTTTCTCTCACAATTGCATGTTGTAGAGATATAAACTTGCAATCATGAGAATAAAAAGTATTTTTTTTCCCACAGAATTTGACTTTATAACTCGCAATTGACCCTTCACAGGGAGTTTGATTGACAAGTGATCTGACCAATCATACTTCGCCATCCGCCATTTTGTCCAACAAAGCAGTCAGGAGATTAACATGGGAGGATTTAAACTTGAAAAACGGAGTGTACTGACGCCTTTCCGCGGTTAAAACAACATTCCTTCTTATATTCATTCATGTTTATTTGATGCTTTAAATAAACTAGAAGGAAGAGATGATCAGTTCAGGAGCAGCTTTAACTGAGGCTCTACAGCGATTTGTCACGACACATTAAAGAGCCACAAAACGGTATTTATTGTTTAAATTTCTTTTAAAAAAATGACAAAATTTGAAAGGTGAGACTTTGTTTAATATGTTTAATATCAAAAGTAACCGAAAAGTAACCTGGTCTGTCCTGTCTATCGGTGTGTTGTCAGTCTCCTCTCTGCTCCGCGATGTATTTTTCACTGCGTGATAACATGGTGTGGCGTGAGAGCGGCGTTGCTTGTCGGACATAGCGACAGTAACTAAGGAGGCGGGTCTTTGCGAACGGTCAATTGCAAGTTTATATCTAACAATTCCAACAATAGATCAAACAAAAAGTCTGAAATGTGAGATATAAATTCGCAATTGTGAGAAAAAAGTCAGAATTGCGAGAGATAAACTCGTAATTGTGAGGGGAAAAAAGTCATAATTGCAAGATATAGACTTGCAATTGCGAGGAAAAAAAGTAAGACTTGCGAGATGTAAATTTGCATTTTTACATCAAGTTAAAATAAGAAATGTTGTCTTGGCAACTAACTGAAATAAAATAAGTTTCAGTTTTTTATATTATATTTTAGTTCAGTTAACATTCATTTATTTATGGTTTTAGTTTCAGTTTTATTTAACTATAATAACCATCTTGTTCCATTTAAGCTTGTTGCTGCGTAACGGAAATGACTGCAAATATCAAAGAGATCTTAATTTGTTTCCCCTACATGAGCACTGATTCATCCCTGACTGTATTCAACAGTCATTATTCACATGTTATTTCAATGAGACAAAGGAAATGCACCTGTGCATGACCTTTACAGTAAGAGGAAGGAAACGTCTCAGGTTACAACTGTAACCTTTGTTCCCTGAGAACAGGGAACGAGACAATACGTCATCGACGCTTTGGGGAACGCCTCAGGCGTGACAGGTGTCTGAAATCACAATCAAATCACGGCAATCACATTGACCGGCGACAGCCCGTGAATCATTACGTGAATGATTAACGTGCGACCTGGAAGTATATAAGGGCGCCTTGCAAACATGACAAATCATCCTTCGTCTGAAGGGACTGTTTGGTAGGCAGGCCCCGAGGCATGGCAGGGAGACGTATTGTCTCGTTCCCTGTTCTCAGGGAACAAAGGTTACAGTTGTAACCTGAGACGTTCCCTTTCGAAGGGAACTCGACAATACGTCATCGACGCTTTGGGGAACGAAATACCCACTCCGCCATGCTGAGGGGAGTGCATGCCAGGAGGCAGTGACAACTGTCAGAACCAGCAAATTCAAATGAAATGCAAGAACCACTCACCCTCAGGTCACACTGGGCTGTCAGTGACAGCATTCCCTACGGTCATAGCCCAAGCTATAAGCCTAACAGGAGGAACTCCAAATATGTAATCCGAAGGCCTACCTGGGCCTGCTCAAAGGCCTAGGACCACAACTTCAAATTAGAAGGGGTCCCTTCTAGGGAATGTGGCTAGGGAACCCGAGGGAACCCCAGCCAGTCACTATTCGGGGGAATATACCACCCGAAATGCCACCAGGACGGCCTGACCTGGTGTCACTACGTCGGACACTTCAGTCTGGCCAAATTCCTGTCTGTCCGGAGACAGAGCCTCTGGACATTTGCCTTAGGTAAAGCATCCAACCCGAGGGACTGCGAAGCTGGCAGTGAACCTCAGGCCGGATCTCAGAGACGGGATATCCCGGAGAGTATGACTCAGCATAGTGCTTTAAACCCTTGCTAGAGAGGGGAGTTTCTCTACTCGATCCACGGATCTACCCAGTGTTTGTGTTTGAAACACTGAGGAGGCCTGTGAAGGCCTAGGGGCTGATCTAACTGGGAGGCCTCACGAGAGGCCTACGACCGTCTGACCAGACTCAGGAGTCCAAACACTCATAGAGACCCTCAGTGAGGGGAGCAATGGACTGACTGGTAGGAAACCAGGCTGTAGGCAGAGAAGTTCCGGGAGGGAACCAGTAGCAGAGGACGAACACTTTAGTTGAGCCAGGGCACGAGCTCGCTTTAGCAACGGCCTAATAAGGCCAGCTGAACTGATAGCAGGCGGCCACTAGCTTCCAGAACCCAGCATCGTTGGGGAACCACTCACAGGGAGGCCTGGCGAGGCCTACTACCTGATAACCACAGTATGTGGGAGCTCATATTCAGGAAGGCCTGGTGAGGCCTGTAACCTGATAACCCCAGCATGTGGGAGCTCATGACCAGGAAGGCCTGGTGAGGCCTGTAACCTGATAACCACAGTATGTGGGAGCTCATAACCAGGAAGGCCTGGTGAGGCCTGTAACCTGATAACCCCAGTATGTGGGAGCTCTCATGACCAGGAAGGCCTGGTGAGGCCTGTAACCTAGCGACCACAGTGTGTGGGAGCTCAAAACCAGGAAGGCCGGATGAGGCCTGTAACCTAATAACCACAATATGTGGGAGCCCACATTCAGGAAGGCCGGGTGAGGCCTGTAACCTGACATGTGGAGACTCATAACCAGGAAGGCCTGGTGAGGCCTGTAACCTGATAACCACAGTATGAGGGAACTCACCTTCAGGGAGGCCTGGTGAGGCCTACTACCTGATAACCCCAGCATGTGGGAGCTCATGACCAGGAAGGCCTGGTGAGGCCTGTAACCTGATAACCACAGTATGTGGGAACTACCTTCAGGGAGGCCTGGTGAGGCCTACTACCTGACAGCCACAATACTTGGGAGCTCACATTCAGGGAGGCCCGGTTAGCGGCCTACCACCTGATAATCACATTACATGAGAACATGCCTTCAGGGAGGCCCGGTGAGGCCTACTACCTGATAGTAGGTCAGGCTAGCTGTCCAGTTGCCTGTCCTTTGGGCTTGCCTACAGGGAGGCCTGGTAAGGCCTACTACCTGATAGCCACCGTAAGTGGGAATTCACCTTCAGGGAGGCCTGAGGAGGCCTACTACCTGAAAGTAATCTTAAACAACTGGTAGCTATGAGCCCTGAATCTGGGTGACGGTTCGAAGGCGGCCTGCTAAGGCCAGCCCACTGGGGACTCGCCTATCAGGGAGGCCTGGTTGGGCCTACTAGCTGACAGCAAGTCAATCTGCTCCAAAGGTACACTGTTGGGAATCATACCACACCAACAAGTAAGTCCCACAATGTTGGGACTCACTTCCGAGGAGGCCTGTTTAGGGCCTACTACCCATCAGTGAGTCAACTGCCCGAACCACCAAGGCCAGCAACACTTTTTTTTGAAGTGAGCTGGCCTACAGCGCCCACTTGGGGGCTGCCCATACAGGAGGCCTGCTGAGGCCTACTACCTAATGGCGCAGCCTTCGTTGGCAGATAAGCTGTTTACACAGCGCCTACAGCATTCTGGTACCTAATCACATTGCCCATGGCAGTGTACTCAGCAAAAGCGCTAGCACCCTTTGAGCAAGGGGAGTACAACATACGCCACTCTGCCTCAATGGAGGCCCCAGAGCCAGGGGCCTACCATCTGTAAGCATGGGCGTCAGCTCATGGCAATGCTCTGGCTTCAGGGGAGCGTACTTCGACCAAAAAAGAAGTGAAGGCTAGAACTTTCCGCTCAACCCGAGCCATAGTGGTGCGAGGTAGGATAATACAGAACTGAAAGTGAAGGACTCAGACCTGCCCTGTATCACAGGGGAATACTCTCCACCTCACCCTGAGGTTTACCAGGGTGCGGGCCCGCCAGTGGCTCTAGGGGTGACAGAAAAAGTATCTGTGCCCAACCTAGGGGAGTGGGGCTTGTTTGTGAGCCAACCACCTACAACCCGACGCTTGAGCAGTAGCTCAGCGAGGTGAGTAAAGCCTATACTGGCAGCCCATATCCGTATGCTAGTTCTGCACGGCAGGGTCGGGCAGACAGACCCAGCCTCTTCGTGAGGCGAAAGGCGGCCTAACCCTGCTCAATAAAGACACATTGTACCGGGGAGGCCTATTTGAGGCCTAACCCAGGATCTTTATAAACCATGCCTCTGCACCACGCTGCATTACACTTGTCGCCCCAGAATGCAGAGAAGGGGGCGGGCCTTGGCCTAACGACTCCCATTGGAGGAGGCTGTCATACAGGGATGCTAGGAACCTATATTCACACAGTGAAGGCTCAGAGGCAGAAATGCTTAAGCAGAGCGCCTCCACTATCCCTGGCACAGCCTAGGCCAGCTACAGAGGCGGCCCTGGTGAGGGCCAGCCTGCAAGCATAGATCTACCTGAGGGCTCGGAGGAGCCACAGCCTTACTAGAAAAATAGTTATTATTTCATACAACTGGCTGCAGAATCGCTCAGCCCACTGAAAACCCAAACAGAGCTCAAGGGGGCGATGTACTCAGGAAGGAAGTCAAACGGTCCCATGGACCGGACATAAGATCTATCTGAAGCACTAGCGTCAGTCTATACTCCAAGATGAAAATCCTATGGGAGGGAGACCAACTACTCTACCCTGAGGTGGCTAACAGCCCGAGGGCTAAGATAGTCGTTCTAGCCACCTAAAGGGGGACTTCAGGGCCCTAATAATCCAAAAATGTACCTTACATGACCCCATAGCTCTATACAGGGAACGAGGTCTGTAGAGAGATAAATTTTAGTGTTAGTTGCACACAAATTACTCTTAAAGAAGACCACTCAGCTCACCTGCGGCGTGCGAAGTGAAGACTTACCAGACAGTTCTTTATGAACATGGGGTCTACCACCTATACATGCCTGAAAGAGGCACTCTCCTAACCAAGCAGAGGCAGGCCAACAGAACATTGTTCTAACCATGAGCCCAGCCTCAGGCCTGATGTAGAAAGTGTCTGGGGAGTCGGGGAAGAGAGGAGAGGGCTAAGATATAATCACGCCCTCAGGGGGAGGTGATCCATGCCAATGCTGTGTGCAATCGTGCTGGATCACCTCCCTCAGATCCCTCTTCTTGCGGGAGTTGCACCTCTACAGCGATCTACTCCTCCACGGAGGAGGCGCCCGAGAGGCGACACTGGCTCTCTGGCCCTGTCTAAGGTCCCCGGACCATGATGGGCCAGGCCCTCCCGTCTGTCTGGGTGTGGATACGGATCTCAGCGGTATGTATTTGTCCTAATACAGCTGAGCGCGCCCTCGCCTCTCTGAACTTTCCAGCCACCGCCTACACGGAGGTGCCAAAAAGCTCAGAGGGCGAGGGCGAATCGAGGAGAAAGATTTTTTCTCTTCTTTCTCTCTTCTCCCCGATGTCGGCCAGGTTCACTCCGTGGCGCAGCTCAGTAACCGCCTCAGGGGCCCCACCCCCTGGACGAGATCCCCCAGCAGATTGGCCTGGTGTACCTGCAACACCACCATGATGTGCAGGGTAGCACCGGCCTGACCCGCTGGCGTGTATGCTCTGCCATTCAACTGGCAGGGTTTGAGCTCTCAGTGTAGACGCCTGTCCAGACACGAGATAGTTGCAAACGTCTCGTCAATGGGCGGCATCGACACATACCCATGCTCTCCTATCACCTCAACATCAGTGAGACTAGCCCGCTGATGTCGGTGGACACGGGCAGAGTATGGGTTCTTCCATGTCCTCTCGATCTCAGTATGAGATCGGGAAGAAATGAAAGGCTCACCTGAGCTAGTGGTTTTATGACTGAGGAAAAAACGCTCTCATAGTGAGCGATTTTCCCCCAACGTTACCATAAAACCACCAGTTCAGCATACACGGGGCAGGGTGGCTGAGAAGATTGATTATCACCACCCTCATCAGCCATCTCCTGTTTGTCCGGAAAAGCACTCACTGCTTAATCTCGTCAGCCGCCGCATCGCTTGAGAGGATTATACCCCTCTCAAGGCGATCGGCGGGCTTCATCTGGGATCTTCCTTTTTTTTTTTTTTTTCACCCAGATGCTGAGCCCTCTTCTCTCAAGGAGAGGGTCAGACGAGATCGGAGCGTTCTCAAAGAAAAACGCTCGCAATTGTACAGGCAGTTCCCTCAAGAACTGCCTGTGCGCGCTCTTCCTCCAGACAGAAAAAGCACAGTTGAAAACACTCAGCCTTCTCAGTGCATTTCATAAATACCTGATTTTCAAAAGCGGTTACAGACAAAACAGTCCCTGAAGACGAAAAGATGGTTTGTCATGTTTGCAAGGCGCCCTTATATACTTCCAGGTCGCACGTTAATCATTCACGTAATGATTCACGGGCTGTCGCCGGTCAATGTGATTGCCGTGATTTGATTGTGATTTCAGACACCTGTCACGCCTGAGGCGTTCCCCAAAGCGTCGATGACGTATTGTCGAGTTCCCTTCGAAAGGGAACCACATCGCTGCCGCTCTATGGATCAGAGCAAACGGCCCACATGGGACTAAATTGTACGGGTGTGTAGGATGATCAAAAAACACGTCATCTTCTCCCCTTCCCTCCCTCCCTCCCTCCCTCCCTCAGCCCAAAGATTCATTTTCCCGGTAAGAAGTAAGGTGGAGTGACCACACAGAGGAACATTTAATTGCTCTGAGGATATTTTACACTCATAGTTCTGGAGATTTGAAGAGTACTCACTTTAATTTAAGTATTAACTTTGTTTCTCCTAAAAATCCTTTGGCAAAATGAAAATATGCAATATGAGACAACTGTTGACAGAAGACTAGAGAGCTATACAATTATTTTGGATAGTATTGCTAATTTTATTTGGCCTTTTTCAATGATAATTTGAAGAGAAATGTCAAGTTTGATCACAATTTTCACACAGCTTTGTGAAAACGACAAAAAAATGCTGTAGTATGGTTTTAGGCCAGTAGTTGGCGACGTCACTTTGTAAAGAAACACTACACGCCTATAGACATACATGCGCATGACGTCACTGTTTTCAAAAATTAGCGTTTTTGTAGATGATAATGGTATTGTTTTCAAAACCTTGCACTTTGAAACCCACTTTCAAACATTTGTAAATAATAAATCTTATATACAGAATATATTATCTCATCCGCATGTCATTCCTGAGATTTTCTTCCTTCCATGGAGAATTAAAAAAGAACATTTTTGAATAATGTACTTTTCTTCTTTTGACCTGCTTGAATGTGAACTGGTTTCAAGGTTTAAAAAAGATGCAAAAACAAGCAAGCAAATTCAAATTTTGGGGTGAAATTTCCATGTAATGACACTGTTGACAATCACAATGTTTTTCTAGTTAGTTATAGATACCCAGTTTCAGTTCAACTGGAGCTGCATAGAAATGTCTATAAACTGGTCTTTTGAGTGGGGTCATCACTGTTAGCATCCCTGTCAGCTTGAGTGACATCATTGACAGGCCAGGTCCTCATTATCCATCAAAAGAAATGATGCGACTCATGCGGAGCCAAAACGCAGAATTGCTCGTCCCACTCAGGGACCGATACAATGATGCATTTGGACATTTGTGGTTGTTGATTCATTTGTCATTTGCTACGTTCCCAGGTCAGCGGTTCTGCCCCTGCGTTGTTCTCACTTGAAGCTTCTGGAACATGAATGAATGTCACACAGCGTGAGGTGTGTCTGTCGGGTTGTTCAACTTCCCCAAGGCCTCGTGGAAGAGCCCTAAACTCTTTCTTCTGCGTTCTCACACAAAACCTTTGCTCTGTTTTGTTGGGGTCTGTGAATCAGACATTCTATTACAATATAATCATATTTCTTCCCTGCCCCTGCCAAAGGACATTAAATATCATCTTGGAACCAACACCAGGTTTATTTGAATCATCTGTATGCTTTTTTGCTTGGCGTTTAGCTCCCATTTAATAGGAAACACATTCGTCATGTGTAAGAAGGAATTTACCTAGTGCTTTTTTTGCTCTTTGGGCCAAGTGTGTTATTACTCTAAAATCAATTGACTAGAAAATTTGCGGATGTCATAGAGGTTGGAGAGCCCTGACAAATTGTTGTAGTCCCCAATGGCACTCCATAGTATTATGTACTGAGCAAATAACAGGGCAAACCCATTTTCATTTCAAATGTCATTCTGCTTATTTTAAAACGTTAAACCAAACATATCCTAAGGAATATTTTTCCAAGATATTTTGAGCTATATTTGTTGTTCATGCACATTCACTAACTTTGAGATCTCATGGAAAAAAAGCATGATTTTTTAGATTTGAAAATCTTACTGACACCGAATTGTTGAATGTTAGTGTACATTGCAGTATGTTGTTGTTGCAGTATATGGGGCAAGTTGTCACAATGGGAACAGTGCAATTAAATAAGTATATTATAGGTTTTTCAGCTATTTTAAAGGATAAACCAAATGTAGAAGATATTATTCTGGAAACCGCAACAATTCCAAAGTGTGTGTGCTTGTATGTGTCTGCTTCTACATGTAGCATGTGCATGTGTGTAAACAGAGAAGTCCGCAGATGCAGTGGGTTGTAGCAGGTGTAAATGGATCTGAGGTCCACAGGGCACTGAAATGGAAGCCAGTAGCAGCTGGAAGGCCTTATGACTCAGAAGGTCATAAGGTCAATGTAGCAGCAGGCAGCAGACTGCATTTACCAGCTCAGAGATGCAGGGTGTGAGAAGAGACTGAAACTCTGTCCTTGGAAACTCAGATTGGGGTCAGGGTGAGTATTAGACCTCATTTCATGCTTTCATTTGGCAGTTGGCACGAAATTGAAGACACGCAACACTGATGTCAGCTTATTCCTCTGTTCATTCACCCGGGCACACGCATGTAATATAGAGCTGTGTCTGAGTTTTAGAAAAAGCCAAATAAAGAGGGGTGAAATTGTATCAAAATTAAACCGCACACGATTTGGAAAAGGCTGCGATTTTATTTTAATTATTTTATGTGCAGCTTATCAGTGAAGCACGGCTCTGTGATCTGTAGTAAATTCTGCTTTTGACCTGTCATTTTGCCTGCATGTGTCAAATATTTATAATTTTTAATTGTGGCATATATGTCATAAACTATCTAATGTGTTGTATATGGGTTTGGTGGATCGTCGCAGACACTGGACATCCGTTACCATCATGATTGCTAGCATTCCTAAATTAATCAGTGTTTTTAAACAAATCGATTTAATGAATGATTCAGTGACTCACTCATGTTTCGTTATGAATTAATTGGTGTTCTTAAATCGGTTGAGTGAATAAGTTGATGACTCGCTCATTAAGACAGTCACTTGTTTCGTTACAGAATTAATCAGTGTTTTTGCACAAATTGTTTAAGTAAATGGTTCCGTAACTCACTCACGTTTTGTGTCCCCAACACTAATACACAGATCGACAGCCTGGTCTGGAACCCCAAAGATAGAAAAGCAGATTGATACAAACCAGCACTCTTGGCCAGTAAAATTAGAGGACCGCAACTTACTGTTACATAAATAAGCAGTTATGTTTTTAAAACAGTACATCTCTTTCAGATGGTGACAGATGAACTGACAACGTACTCTTGAAACCGCTGCCCAAAGATTTTCTTGTGGATTCCACAATAACTCACAATAACTTTTCCCAGAGCAATCTTTTTCACATCAGTGAAGACAATGATCAGTGCTGTGAGAGTTATGCTTCTCATGTCTCGGAGATTTATAAGGCTTTTCTCCCACTGATCGCCCAAATAACATTGCATACCTGTAAGACTGGGAAACTCAGGTGCCTCGCTTTCACTTAATTGGTATTCCTAGAGATATTTAGGGCACAGAATCAACTATGCCACTTTATATCCCAGCATGTCAACACAGAGAAAAACGAATAATGAGTGCGTCTGAAGTCTGAACATTCGCTCCACGACATTCCAGATAAACAATTTGCCTTTGTGGAGGGATCTGGCAGAGGCTTAAAGGTGAAGACACTGAAACAGACACACACTACATAAAGTGGAAGAGTATTCTGAACCAAGCTAAGATAGGATCCTGAACTTTACAAATATATATTATTTTCTTTATCTTTCACATTGTTAAAAAGGTTCAAATATGCTTTCTTTCTGTGTTTTTCATAAACTTTTCCGTCAGAACTGGAGAACTGTCCACAATATCTGATCCAGAACAGTCCAGCCCCATAAACACTGGGGAAAATGGGAGAAAATGGAAAACAGGGGTAGGATGTGTAAGCATCAGGCTTATTTGAGGCTCTGTGGCTCTGCCAGCAAACTCTTGGAAGCAGGATGCATCTAAAGCCGAGTCTGCAGGCTGCGTAGTACGTACAAAAGGTCGTGACAAAAAGACATGGCATCTCAAAGGCCTCCGTCTTTCCACTGCATCACGAAGATAATAGAAGCAAAATCGGATTATTTACCCCTCGGATCCCTGTCTTCCCTAAACGGAGCAGGCGTGCCTGGGAACGATTTGCTTAGCCATTATCCCAGGATATTTGGGATTCTGATTAAGGCCACATTATGAGCCTGCTTTACTGGTGCTGGGATAAAAAGAGTGCTAATCTCGGTCTCTAGCCCCCTCTCCGTCCATCTCACTTTCATTTTTCTTCTCTCATTTGGATGTTTTCCTGACCCGAGAACCCAAACCAACAAGCTCAGTTATCATTTCCACACCACTCAAATTCATCAGTCATTTCTAACCAACATGTTAAACATGTGAGCATTGCACATTGTGTGCCTGCCAGTGCACATCCTCCCATAGGAAAGAAAATTCCCAAATGAGATCTCTTTCTCAATTGATTTTCTTGTCTTTTCTCGAATGGAGATGACTTCCTTCTCAATGAATTTTGCCAAGAGTAAATTATCAGAGCTATACTGTCCATTTTACTATTACAGAATTCTGTACTCTTACTGTATAACAACCATTACCTAATTTGTTTATATTTTCTCCTTTTTTTAAGGGAATCCATACTTAAGTTTATATATTTAAAACTCATATTAAAAGTTATAAGAAATCTACGATTTAAGAGCCACCTGTAAGGGAAACAATTTCAATCTGACCAAGAGTATTAACCAAAAAAATAAGTTCACCCACAATGGAAATTATCCCATCATGTACTCGCCTTCATTTTGTCTCAAGTTGTAGCTCTTAGACCAAATATGAAGCCACTGAAATTTGGTCATGTGACATACAGTATAAGAACCAATGCCGATTGGCATCAATGGTGTCTAATAGCATTGATTGAGAAACAACCATTTGAATAATGACTTAAACTTTTGTCTGTTTCAAAAGCTATATAAAATAGCTTTTATATAATGTACCTTGAGAAGACTTGGAATGTTACACATAAGTAGTATGGACTGCTTTTATGAGGCTTTTATTTGACCATTTTATTTGACCATATTTTCAATTTTGACCGACTGGCCTATTTGCCACAATTTTCCTCACATTTTTTATAACGTTAAAAATAAAAATAAAACGCATACTGGGAGTTTGACTGCAGTCTGGGTGCTTGATCTGGGTTTTTCGCTTTATGTCACTCAGATCGGACTGAGATGAGTCTCTCTGTATCCGCAGAAGCCGTCTCTGGGCTTTCCTGTCCGTAAGCACAGGCCGCCAGGCTGATAACATGGCTTGTAAGGAATTGGCAGATTACACTCTGAGGAGATGAATGCAACACTGAATTCATGCCAGTACGTTCTTAGTCTGCAGCTGCGAATGCCAAGTGCTGGCGTCACCAATCACAGTGTCATTCATCTTTCCCAAGGTCATCCACTGTGGATTTAGACGTCTGTGTCATGAATGACCACGGAATAGGGTGAGATAATTATCAGATTAATGCTCTTTTTAGCCCTGGTGAGGCTTAATGGTCCAATGAAATTTCAGTCTCAGGTGTCCAAAGAGTAATAAAACCAGCCGAGAATGCCAGCGATGTGACACCCAATCTGTTCATCTTAGAAGGGAAGATGTAGAACGGCAAAAAGCAAACTGCGTAGAGGCCAAAAATAGAAATGTCATTTCAGAAGGTCCCCCATCCTTGTAAGTGTTACATTTCATAGTTCATTAGTAAATTTAGTTGTCATGATATTTCCCCTTATGATTCATTATACAGTGCTTTTGTTTAAAAATTTTGGTTTTACAATGTACACATCCAGTCAAGCTTGGACTTTCCCATAATTTAAAATATAGCTTCTATCTATCTATCTATCTATCTATCTATCTATCTATCTATCTATCTATCTATCTATCTATCTATCTATCTATCTATCTATCTATCTATCTATCTATCTATCTATCTTCTATCTATCTATCTATCTATCTATCTATCTATCTGTTTTAGATGATTTGACATGGCACGTCATCTTGCTGGAAGTATCCATCAGAAGATGGGAACATTGTGATCATCATGAGCATCAACAACAATACTCAGGTAGGCTGCAGCGTTTACACAATGCTTAATTGGTACTAAGGGGGCCAAAGTGTGCCAAGAAAATACCCCTCACACCACTACACATCCACCAGCAGCCTGAACCGTTGACAGAAGACAGGATTAATGCATTCATATTGTTTACGCCAAATTCTGACCTTACCATCTGAATGCTGCAGCAGGAAAATCAAGGCTCATCAGTCCAGTTTTGGTGAGTCTGTGTGAATTGTAGCCTCAGTTTGCTGTTCTTAGCTGACAGAAGTGGCAACGGTGTGATCTTCTGCTGCTGTGGCCCATCTGCTTCAAGGTTCGATGCGTTGTTCGTTCAGAGATTCTGCAGACCTCGGTTAACAAGTGGTTATTGGAGTTACTGTTGCCTTTCCATCAGCTTTAACCAGTCTGGCCATTCTCCTCTGACCTCTGGCATCAACAAAACATTTTCACCCACAGAACTGCCGCTCACTGGATATTCGCACCATTCTCTTTCAAAATAATCCCAGTAAATCAGCAGTTTCTGAAATACTCAGACCAGCCAGTCTAACACCAACAACCATGTCGCGTTGTAAATTACTTAAATCACCGTTCATCCCCATTCAGATGCTCAGTTTGAACTTCAGCAGATTATCTTGATCATGTCAATATGCCTAAATACATCTAGTTGCTGCCATGTGATTGGCTGATTAGATGTTTGTTTAAATTAGTAGTTGTGTATAAAGTGGCGAGTATACTATTAGAATATATATATATATATATATACTATATTCAGGCTCTGGTTCCTAGGTCTCATATAGCCAAACTGAACACTCAATATTGAGTACAGTGTGGTATGTATCGGTGATAGACATAGCAGACATAGCAGACTAATCCTCTTAACATGACCTTATCCTCTAAGAACAAGGGTCTTTAATCACGAAATAGTGCACAGTATGCTGCAAAGAGCAGACCTGCCTCCAGCGTCCACCCACCTACCCAACATTAGAATGCTCATCAAAGATATAACAACTTACCAGGGGATTTCGTTCGTACATAGTTAGATTCCTCAACAATTTCACTAAAACAGTAGGATTGCCAAATCCGCTCTGAATGCATAATTTTGAGAATTTTGCATGATACATTCAACTTTGTGGCAGCTCAAAGATTTGTACTACAAGAAGTTGCATTCTGTGTCACTTTATTGCCTGCAGTTTATTGCTCAGCTTATGCAGTAAATGGAAACGCCGTGATGTCATACCTCCTGAAATAGGTTATGAGCTACAAAGGGCCACGTTGGATGATTTATGGCTGTTGCATACAATCGCTCTAATGTACCATGAGCGCTCTTTATTAAATAAATGCATTTTAGCTTCTCAGGAGTTGATTTACTGTGGAGTGTTTTCAGCGGGCACATATTTTACTGGCTGAACATGTAGTGTGCTAAAAGAGCCACATAGCATCTGTCGCTCCACATCTGCTCTCCAGGAAACTTCTCAGTCCAACCGTTATCCATATATTTATTTATTGACCGTACCAATCTCGTTAATGCCAAATTTATGGCATGCGTTTCAGTTACATAGTGATGCAAAGTAATAATAATGCAGGTTGCATCATGTCAGGCTGAACGACTGGCTGGCTAGGCTGGGGAAAAATAACTTTATGATGGGAAAATGCCCAGACCAGTTTCAACAATTGCTTTCAGATCAGTTTGAGTTCTCATCTTAATTTCAGTGCATCATGTTGAAAATTTGAAATAAGCCTTCTAATAGATTATAGGAAAAGTTTACTTTAAATTTTATATTTTGTCATCAATTATTCACCCTCATGTTATTCCAAAACATATGACTTCTGCAGAGCATTAATATTATTTAGAGCATAATATAGAAAGAAAAAAATATTGTATTTTCCCTTACTCTTTTCCATGTAATTATAGTGAAAGAAGACTAATGGTGCGTTCACACCGGACGTGAATAGCGCGTCAGGCGCGAGTGATTTCAATGTTAAGTCAATCCAAAGACGCGTTACGCGCGTAAAGAAATCCTGCGGCGCGAATGAGGTGTAGAGTGCGGTGCGGTAGACGCGAATACGCTTCATTCGCGCGTCAAGTTCGTGCGAATGGCGCGAATTGAGCATCTGGCGCGTTATGTGCGAATGATTTTATAGTGCTTTTTGTGCATTCACGCGTCTGCCGCCCGAGTTTCCTGGAAAAATCTGAACTCCTACGTCAATTCGCGCCGCGTTAACCAATCAGGAGCCTTCTTGCTTCACATGACATGGCATAACAAACTCCTGCTCGAAGTCACTTATTCAAAATGGAGGAGAAACTAATTTTAGCTGTGAGTGATCACCCGGAATTATGACTCAAGTTCATACTTTTATAGAGACAGGAACAAAAAGGACCTCGCTTGGAAGAAGATAAGTGAGGAGATTGTACAACCTGGTAAGTTGTAAGATATACAAATTTCACTTTTGTGTCACGTTATTGACCTACTAACTCGCTAGTAAGCTGCCGTGCTGCTAGTTTACAACTATTTAAATGATCTATCAACATCAGACATCTTGTAAAAAGATGGCCGGCAACGGGTTTCAAAACTTTTGCCTCTGACGCGAAATTGACGCGCGTAAAAACATACATTTGAAGCGGAATTTACGCGCGTCAATTTCGCTCTTGACTCACGAGTGGACACAAAGTGATCAAGCGTATAACTAGACGCGGCAGGCGCGAATTTTACACGCTATTCGCGTCCGGTGTGAACGCACAGTAAAGCTTCCAAGCTTCATAAAGGAAACAAAACCATAGTATCATAAACAGCCCATATGACTTGTGCTCTATAATTCTTCTGAAATCATACAATAGGATTGTATGAGGAACAGACAGAAATTATAAAGTCATTATTCACTGAAAATATTAACATCCAGCTCCCATTGGCATGCTCATGAGAGATAAAGTTATAGGCTATGATTGGATGAATTATTATTTTGAATAAAATCTTTTAAATTAATCAGGTCACAAAACTGTTCTCTATGATTCGTTCATGAACCGGACTGATGCCGTTCAAACCATAAAAATCAGTTTAACTGCAGCTGTTTGTGGATGATCTTTTTTGATAAATTCTCAAAAATATGAGTCACTTATTCTCTTTGTTCATATTATCTCGGTTACATCATTCTTGATCCGGCGAACCTCTGTTTTCTTCCAACACGGATTTCTGCGACTTACCGTCGTGAATCCCATACACATTATCCAGCGGAACCTTTTTTCTGGTTTTACTCTCCGCTCTTACTGGAACTCTGTCCTGTGACCTTACTCTAGTGCTAAACTATGTGCCGTTAAAATCAACAGCCTTGAGGGGACGAGTTGAGGACAAAATAAAATAAGCAGCACTTCAACACATTGGCCTTATTTGAACAAACAATGCTAAAGATAGATTTTGCCATGACCAAAATATGGCAGCTGGAGTGTATGTCACAGAGTGTGTGGTTTCCTTAATCAGTGGTGTGTAGCTTTTGTGCAAAGGAGCCAGGATTGTATTTTCTGGAAAAGTACTGACTTCCAGGTTCAGGCTCAGTTGGGATTGACCTGATGCCTCGTTACACAATGTTCTCTATCCATTAACTTTGCTGTATTGCTGCCTCCTGGGAAGTTATACTTACGAGTGCAGAAGTCATAATTGTGCTGCAATTATTTCAAGGTCACAGGTGAGACATCCCATTGCTGGATGTTCAGAATAGGCCTATATAAAAAGAAAGAAATTGGAGTATTTTTGTAGGCCTTGTAAACGATTCCACATTTCTTACTTTGTTTGTATCTAGGCTTTAAAACTCATAAAGGTTCTGTTCATTTGTGAGGATTATCAAGATGAAGAAAATTTGTAAGAATCGTAAACTTTTGTCAGACTCTGAGCTTATTTTCTGGAAGAAAAATAGACAATGGAAAATCTTATTGTATGTGTGTATGTTTTTCTTACCGTTTTTGTTGTTGATTGCAAAAAAAATGGTAACACTTTATTGTCTCTTTTGTCTCTATTTTGTTGATCTACATGTCAACTTACTCTCATTAGAGAATTAGTAGACTGTCTGCTCAATATCTGCTAACTCTTTATTGTGATGGTCCTTCAACAGACATTCAACTGACTATTGGTAACTTTGCAACTACATGTCAACTTATTCTAACCCTACCAGTCTACTAACAATATGTATACTCTATGTCTACTCTATTTAGTAGACATGTAGGTGCAACGTTACTTATAGACAGTGTTAAAAGGACCATCACAATAAAGTGAAACCAAAAAAATCCTACCAACCAAACTATGGCAGATAGACAATCTAAGGCTAATGTTTGATTTTCAGGTGCATAATTGTAAACAGGCATTGTATAACACACTTTTTCAAGTAAGAAAAGTTGAAAATTCTAATTTTCCAAGAAGCACCATTCCAGCTAGACAACTGGACAAGTGATTTTAGTTTGACAAAATCAATGCATTTGGGCCATGTCATATTTCTCTCTTTTTAGCCTTTTAGGCACTAAAGTTAACTGACACCGAACCTCTGTTCCAAATCCTAATAAGTTGAATAAATCCAACCTCATACATGACAAATATATGATTCACAATGTGTATAGCACTCTTTATGCATGCCATTATCATGTTGCTACACATGTGTGCATGTTCAATTTTGTCCACCATCTTGAATAGATGTGTTGCAGTGCATTATGAGATTGTATTTAGTTTAGTATATTGTACTAATATTAGACACCACAACTTTTAAAGCCATAATGTCAGGAAAGCACTTCAAATGCTGCCTCTACAGGCAGCTCACTACATTTTAGAACAGAGTCTGAGATGTTAATTTCAGGGTGCTTTTCAGATCAGTTTTTAGCTATTTTAGACTGCCTTTGTGTCTACACTGATAATATGGTCCTCGTAAGAGTGCATCCCCACTGGTCTGCCCTTTCCCTTATCATCAAACCCTATCTATAGGCCAGCACATTGGGGTAATCATCACCCTGGATATTTATATCACTACGTTTTGCAACGACCACAGAGCTGGCAGACTCCTTTGCCGCTGTGTCATTATTCCAGAGCAGCGGCGTCTTCGCGTGTAATCCCTGCGACTGAAAGAGAGCGTGCACGCCGCAGCTCTCTTTTCCTCGTGCTGCGTTCAGGTCTGGCACAGACCCTTGTGCTGTCAGCCACCAACGCCACCACGCTGACGTGGGGTAGCATTCAAGTGCCACTGGTCCTATAAATTACATGTTAAGTCATGTATATGGACGTGGAGTCTGCTTTTAAAATACTTGGGTTCTGGAGAATTTAACAAGGTGTGGCATACATGAAAGCCTTTTTCTGTCACTCATTTAAAAGGGGATTGGGAAAAACAACAGTGCACCAGACAGTTAGGAATCCAGGGTGCTAAAATTCAAAACACTTTTTTTTTCTTGAATAATAGCTCTTTTCATTGAATATGGGTTGACATTTTATTATAAAGCACTGTCAGGGTGTTATGTAATTCATTTTAAACACTGTCCTGGGTGAACAGGCACAGCACAAGCACTAAAATGTTCTGTCTGGAATATATCAGAGAGATGAAATCAGGTTCTGCTTTCTCGTGGCACAACCTATAGTTGAAATAACCCACAACTCTGTCAACTTTTGCTGCCACCGTCTTTGTGGGTTTTTACAAGGTCTCTGTAGAATTCACTTCGCCCTACACACTCGTTAGGGAATATAGCTACTGTAAATTGGTTCACATACTGTATACTTTATAAGTTCTGTATGTTATGCTGTAAAAGTTTGACACACTTTGCTTAATTTGAATGGCGAGATTCATGTATATTTAATCTATACATTTCCATGACTTTTGCAAGCATGGAAAAAACTATTTTAATATAAACAAATAATACATATATATTTTTTATACATTTATGTAATTGTTTATGCAACCCTTTAGAAATGTTTAATATATTATATATATATATACTTTTTTTACTTTTTTTTTTATTTTTATATATAAGTACAATTACTTTAGCTAAACTTTGTATTCCTCCTTGTAACTTTTCTGTGGTGTTTGGTACTGATGTGCTCTTGTTCTCTGTTGTTTGCAGTGCCTTTCACACTTCTCAGGGCACTACCAGGTGATTGGAACATACTGTTCATATTTTGACCATCCTCGAAAAACATTTATACCTCCAATCCTAAGCGATTATATAGATAACACCTTTCCCAAATCAATCAGACACTAACAGGTGCAAACTGTGCTCTCTCTCCGCAATCTTTCTGAAATGTGTTTTCCTTATTTAAAGGGGTCATGTTATGAGAAATAAAATTTTCATTGACCTTAAGCTTGGGAATAAGTGCAGAGAAGCACAGAACCTCATTGCAAATGCAAAAAAAGGGCATTTACATCAAGATGCTAGTTTAGTTCTAAGGGTCAGAGAGATGGTGGGAAATGATCATTAAACCACATTATATGAAAAATTGTATGATTATGACCTCTTTAAACAGCAGGATATCGTTGCATGCTATGTCAGTGTGTTTGGCACAGCTGGGTTCGACTAGCAGGTGATGATGTCTGGAATATTGGCTCAGGAATACTGTTTGTGGAACACTGGTTTAAGTGGAATGCGTTTTGCCAAGTTTTTTTAGTCAACTCGCAGGAATTTAAGGTTTGATTACAAAAAGGCTGTGGCTGGGAGGAGGCTTGATGTGTCTCGGAGCTAAAGCCGACTGAAGTATTTCCACCTGGTACATTTTGTCTAGACTAACACCATAGCTCTCGTGCACTCACCTGAAAAAGATGTCGGAACAGAATGACACTTGCGTGTGGGTGTGAACGTGTGCACTTAAGGGGCATCAGGTTTCCAAACCTGTCCATTGTTGCTTAAGCATATTTATGTCTGGTTAGATTTCAACCAGTGTAACTGTTTCCCAGAACCCTGAATTTCGCCCTCGTTTTATTTTCAGCCTTGGAGGCTGTTAGTTTACATAACTGTTCAGAAATACTTTATCCAAGTACAAAGTTCCCTTCAATCATTATGAGTTATTCAACCATTATGGTTATTTAATAAAGAAGAAAAAATAACAACTGTCTGGTTTGTTGATTCAAAAATGGGTAAATTATGAATATAGAATTTGCACTCTAGATCAGTTGTAAAGTTAAAGAAACATGAGATTTAAAGTCCAAATGACAATACAAAAAATATAAATGTCTGCACAAAAAATCCTCATATTTCTTCAAATGTATAATTTTTTTAACGAAGCAATAAACCATGAGAGATTGTGTATTACAGTGATTTAGATGAATTGTTCGGCCTTGGGTAACTTGTTGAATGTATAAAAATAAATGCAACAGAACATGTTCCTTTATCAGTTACAAGGGCTAAAATTTATAGTCATTATTGATCATTTGTTTCTTAGTTAACATGCATTAAGTTCTTTTTAAGGGTAGAAAACATAAATAATAGGCATCAAAAAATAACTATATTATAATATATATATATATATATATATTGTCACACTACTGCAAGGATGAAGACACAGAGAATGACGTTAACAGGTTTTATTTAGACACTGTATGCAACTCCGGGATACTGGAAGGGCTTCGAGATCAACACGGGAACGCAGGATGAATACTGGAACTGATGTAGTAATGTAACTTGGAATAGAAGCTGGGAATGGATACTGTCTCTGAGATATATGGAATATCAGACCACTGGAGTCCTGGTTAGAGATCCGAGAGGTATACTGGAATACACGGAGATGCGGTTTAGGAGAATCCCGGAGAACCACCGCACACAGAGGCTGCTTGGAATACACACACAGAGAGGTTAGTGTAGAAGTATAATACTTGCGAAGGGTGTTCAGGAACCTGACAGAAGTGTTAGGAACCGGGGAGTCACTGGCGTCAAACGACGAGACCTGACAATGAGCTGTAGGCTGACTGGGGTTTATATGCAGAGCTGGTGTGGTGAATGAAGTGATGAGGTGCAGGTGTAGTAACTCAGAACTCCGGTGATTGCGATCGGGACCAGGTGTGTTGGGTTGAAGCTGGTTGGGGTGTGTCGTTGGGTGAATCCGTGACAGTACCCCCCCCCTCCACGGCCAGCTCCTGAGGGCCGTAGGACCCGACGACGAGGGCGACCCCGTGGACGGAGGGCTGGGCGATCCGGGTGGTCACGATGGAAGTCCTGGAGGAGCGTGGGGTCCAAGATGTCGTCATGATGGACCCAACAGCGTTCCTCAGGTCCGAACCCCTCCCAATCCACGAGGTACTGCAGCTGACCCCCCCGTCGTCGGGAATCCAAGATGGTGCGGACCTGGTATACTGCTTCGTCTGCGGGGTCCACCGAAGGAGGAGGGGGAACTTCACCAGCTTCAGCTTCTGTGGAAGGTGCAGAGAGAGGTGCAGTGTAAGGTTTTAACAGGGAAACATGAAAGGTGGGTGCAATCCGGTAGTGACGGGGTAGGGCGAGTCGATACGTGACTTCATTGACCTGCCTCAGCACCGCAAATGGACCTATGAACCTGGGACTGAGCTTACGGGAGGGCAGTCGGAGGCGGATATCCCTGGTGGAGAGCCACACCAGCTGGCCTGGAGTGTAATGGGGTGTAGCTCTTCGATGTACGTCAGCCTGTTGTTGAAACCTCCGTACAGCTCCCTGAAGATGGACATGGGCTGAATCCCAGACCCTCTCACTCTGGGTGAACCAGTGCTGGACCGCTGGGACGTCCGATGGTTCGCCTGTCCAAGGGAACAGGGGTGGCTGGTATCCCAGAACACACTGGAACGGTGTCAAGCCTGTGGATGTTTGGCGTAGAGAGTTCTGGGCATACTCTGCCCATGGGAGATACTGATTCCAGCAGTCCTGTGCTTCATGGCAATAGGTCCTTAGGTACCTCCCGATCTCCTGGATCTTACGCTCCGCTTGGCCGTTAGATTGAGGATGGTACCCCGACGTCAGGCTGACCGATACTCCCAGAAGCTTGAAGAACGACTTCCAGACTCTTGATATAAACTGCGGTCCTCGATCTGATACTATATCCTCTGGGATTCCGAAGTGGCGGAAAATCTCGGTAAATAACATCTCTGCTGTCTTGAAGGCTGTGGGAAGTCCGGAGAGGGATATCAATTTACAGGACTTGGAAAATCTGTCAACGACTACTAGAATGCAGGTCTTGGAATTGGATGAAGGCAGATCGGTAATGAAATCCACGGCCAGATGGGACCAGGGTCTGTTCGGAATTGGTAGAGGCATAAGCTTTCCTTCTGGAAGACGTCGAGGTACCTTGGCCATAGCACAAGCTGTGCATCCTTGTACGTATCGGGCGGTATCCTGTACCATGCCGGGCCACCAGTAGCGCTGTTGGAGAAGTGAGAGGGTTTGTTGACTACCTGGGTGTCCAGAGCCCGGAGAGGTGTGTAGTGAGTCCATGAGGGGAAGGCGGAGGTTGGTAGGTACGAAAACCTTCCCTTCAGGACCTCCCGGCGGAGCAGGTTCGGAAATGGTGGCATCGGCTATGAGTTCGTTGATGTTCCACTGGATGGGACTGGCAATTATGGCTGGAGGGAGTATAGTTTCGTTAATCTCAGTGGAGGTTTCAGATTGATAGAGGCGTGATAGAGCGTCTGCTTTGAGATTTTTGGAGCCCGGGCGGTATGTAACAGTGAAGTTAAAGCGTGTGAAAAAGAGAGCCCACCGAGCCTGACGAGGATTTAATCTTTTGGCCTCCCGGAGATACTCAAGGTTGCGGTGGTCTGTGATCACTTGAAATGGATGGTTGGCTCCCTCCAACCAGTGTCTCCATTCCTCTAAAGCTAATTTAATGGCCAGGAGTTCTCGATTACCGACATCATAATTCTGCTCCGCCGGGGACATCTTACGAGAGAAGAAGGCGCATGGATGGAGTCGTGGAGGGGTCCCCTGCCGCTGCGATAGAACAGCTCCAACTCCGTTGGTGGATGCATCCACTTCTACTAAGAACGGGAGATCAGGATTGGGGTGACTCAGTGTAGGAGCAGAACAGAAGGCTTTCTTCAAACCCTCAAAGGCCTCGGAAGCTTCAGCAGACCAGGTTAACTGTTTGGTACCCTTCTTCACCATGGATGTTACTGGAGCACAGATCTTACTGTAGTCCCGGATGAACCGGCGATAAAAGTTGGCAAAGCCAAGAAAACGTTGTAGCTCTTTCAGGGTCTGGGGTTTAGGCCAGTTGATCACCGCTTCCACTTTATTGTGATCCATAGAGATGCCGTCTGGACGAATCACGTACCCCAGGAAGTGCATGGATTCTTGATGGAACTCGCATTTTTCTAACTTCAGGTACAGTTGGTACTCACGGAGACGTTGAAGGACTTGCTTCACCTGTAGAACATGTTCATCGAGATTGGTGGAGTAGATTAGGATGTCATCGATGTAGATGACCACAAACCGATGGAGCATATCTCGGAAGATCTCGTTCATAAAGCCTTGGAAGACTGCTGGACTATTTGACAGCCCGAAAGGCATGACCCGATATTCATAGTGGCCAGCAGGGGTGATAAAGGCAGTCTTCCACTCGTCGCCCTCACGTACACGAACCAGGTTGTACGCACTTCTCAAATCTAGTTTGGTGAAGATCCGAGCTGAACGTAGCTGTTCCAGAGCCGAAGGTACCAAGGGCAATGGGTATCTGAACTTGACGGTAGAAGCATTAAGGATGCGGTAATCAATACATGGCCGAAGTCCTCCGTCCTTTTTCCCGACGAAGAAGAAGCTTGAGGCGGCAGGGGACGTAGATGGTCGAATGTATCCTTGGCGTAAGGCTTCATCCACGTACTCCTCCATGGCCTTCTGCTCCGGGATGGACAACGGGTAAATTTTCCCATGCGGTAGAGTGGCCCCAGGCAGTAGGTCAATTGCGCAGTCCCATGGCCGGTGAGGTGGAAGAGTGGTGGCGAGTTGCTTACTGAACACGTCCTGGAACGCTCGGTATTCAGGAGGGATCTGGTGAGAAGAATCGGTGACTGGACTCTCGACGGAGGTTGAACCCAGGACTGCAGGGATAGCTGACATGGAAGCAGAGGATTGTTTCTTGACAGGACGTAGACAATGCGTTTTACAGTGATCACTCCAACGACGTACTTCTCCAGATGTCCAGCAGATGTCAGGCGAGTGTTGAATAAGCCACGGACGTCCGAGGACGATATCTGCTGTAGAGCCCTCCAGTACCAGTAAAGAGCATTTCTCTTGATGTAGACAACCGATGGAAAGTTGTAATTCGGGACTGCAGTGCTGAATACTTCGCTTACAGAGGGGTTTTCCTAGGATGGAGTGTATACTCAGTGGTTGATTTAATCGTCGTCGGTGAGTTTGTAAACGGTTGAGTAGTGAAGCTGAGATGAAGTTCCCTGCCGCGCCGGAGTCAATCAGAGCTTTCGCTGGAATAGAGTGTTTTAGATATGTTAGAATCACCGGAGTTTGCTTTAGGTTAAGTACTGGAAATGGTAGATTTACTGCACTCACCGCCGAACGTCTGGGACGGACGGGACATTCGACACGATAATGTCCAGAAGCTCCACAGTAGAGACATAGGTTATTGGTATGACGTCGGTTACGTTCAGATGTAGTTAGACGTCCTGTATCGACTTCCATAGGCTCAGGTACTGAGGAGACGTGAGGAGGGCGTGCAGGGGAATTAACTAAACATGCAGTGCGATGTTGGGCTATGAGAATTGAGCGTTGGATGAGTTTTTCAATCCCGATGGAGTCATCATAGATGGCCAATTGCAAACCGACATCTGAATTGAGTCCTTGACGATAAGCGGTCATCAAAGCGATTTCGTTCCATCCGCTGCTTGCCGCGATCGTCCGAAACTTCAAAGCGTAATCTGGAACAGAGGAGGTGCCTTGTCGTAGGCGAAACAGCTGATCATGAACTGTGGTGGCGCTAGCAGTTTGAGCGAAAACAGTGTGAAAATGTTCAAAGAATCCATTCACAGACTGTATAGCGGGTGCATTGGATTCCCAGAGAGCTTGAGCCCAGTTCAACGCTCGACCCGAGAGCAAAGAAATTATAAAAGCAATTTTGGCTTTTTCAGAAATGAACTGAACAGCGTTTACCTCCAAGTAGAGTTTGCACTGTAGAAGAAATCCATTGCACTCCTCGTCGCCCGAATATGAAGCTGGTTTGGCCATGGGACTTACTGAGGCAGGTCGGTAGTTCAGAAGGGCGTGACGGAATTCCGTGAGGGTTTCTTGAAGTGATTGTTGCGGTGCGACGGCTGCATTAGCAGCGGCGTATGCTGTGGCATCCATAAGTGGCTGGGGTGCGGCGGCAGCGTGTGCGGCGGCGCCCCGAGGGACTTCGGTGGATGCAGCGGAGATCTCAGAAGCCGAGGGAGTTTGCATGGTGTGTGGTCAGGTCTTCTGTCACACTACTGCAAGGATGAAGACACAGAGAATGACGTTAACAGGTTTTATTTAGACACTGTATGCAACTCCGGGATACTGGAAGGGCTTCGAGATCAACACGGGAACGCAGGATGAATACTGGAACTGATGTAGTAATGTAACTTGGAATAGAAGCTGGGAATGGATACTGTCTCTGAGATATATGGAATATCAGACCACTGGAGTCCTGGTTAGAGATCCGAGAGGTATACTGGAATACACGGAGATGCGGTTTAGGAGAATCCCGGAGAACCACCGCACACAGAGGCTGCTTGGAATACACACACAGAGAGGTTAGTGTAGAAGTATAATACTTGCGAAGGGTGTTCAGGAACCTGACAGAAGTGTTAGGAACCGGGGAGTCACTGGCGTCAAACGACGAGACCTGACAATGAGCTGTAGGCTGACTGGGGTTTATATGCAGAGCTGGTGTGGTGAATGAAGTGATGAGGTGCAGGTGTAGTAACTCAGAACTCCGGTGATTGCGATCGGGACCAGGTGTGTTGGGTTGAAGCTGGTTGGGGTGTGTCGTTGGGTGAATCCGTGACATATATAGCATTTCTGTAAATGATGGTGTTTTACTTATGGCTGATTAGTTTACTTGTTGAGTCAAGTCAAGAATATTTGTATAGCGCTTTTCACAATACAGATTGTATCAAAGCAGCTTCACAGTATTAAATTAAAATAATGATAAAACGTCCATGTTTGGTAATGCTAATCAATAGTATTATTGATTGATTTATTAAATTGAACATCCCCAACTGAGCAAGCCAAAGGCAACAGTGGCAAGGAAACGAAAAACTCCGTCAGGTGACCTAATGGTGACCTAAAACTCCATCAGGTGACCTAATGGAGAAAAAAAAAACCTTGGGAGAACCTTGGGCCAGTTCTCCTCTGGTGGTTATGAACTAGAGGCCGGATTTAACTGTAAGATTAAAACATTTATATGAATGCCTGGCCGAAGAGATGCGTCTTTAATCTAGTTTTGAACTAGTTTTGAACTGGGAGAGCGAGTCTGAGCAACGAACAGTATCAGGAAGGCTATTCCAGAGTTTTGGAGCTAAATGTGAAAATGCTCTCCCTCCTTTGGTGGACTTAGATATCCTAGGTATAACCAAAAGCCTCGAATTTAGCGATCTTAAAGAGCTTCAATGACAATTCAATTACACTATACAAAAATTTAAAATGACTTTACTTTTGTTAAATTTCCTGTCTGTGTTTGGTTTATAAATTACCCGTAAAGAAAAGTATGCTCCGAATGAGTCAACAAGTCAGCACTTTTGAACACTGTATATACATGAATGTGTAAAATGTTATACGTTCTTTCATGCACCCCACGAATTGACTGCGGCGAGATATCATGTACGTGAGAAAAAAAGGCAATATTGCTAGTCTTCCATCCTCTCTTCCCACGGAAACAGCTAACAATTGTTGAATGACTCTTAGCATTGTGTGGTAATGCAACCAATGTAGATACACTGAATATTGCCTACACTGTCGATCAGCTTTCAGTTTGCAGTGTGAATAAAAGATTTGAAAAGACTCTTACAGTCAAAATCACACAATAACAATAATTTAGACTGCCGAGGGCTGAGTAATCATACCAGAAGCAAATTTAGCTTCATACGGGCTGTTAAAAAGCAGAAATGGTTACACACAGACCGAGGACAGTATAAAATTCTGGCTGCCTAATTGGTGACAGGATCGTGAGAGGACCTGCAGTATACGGTCCTCATGCTAATTTAGGCTTTAAGGATTTGGGCCTCGGTGCCCCGCCCCTGCTGGGACAAGAGCACAATGTTATGGCCTCCAGATGGAGGGTAATGGGCCACACCTGAGCTCGTTACCCTGCGTCTTTGAGCTGGAAGCCTGACTCAGCCAAACACACGCCAGGATCTCTTCCCACTGCGGGCGGCCGCGCAACATGGACACAGCCATTCCCAGGATTTAGTGCCAAACCAATCCTCAGCTGATGTCTATTTAAAACTCTCACTTATTTACAATCTCCATCCCATCTTACAGCCAGTTTTTCCTACATGCAATCATTTATGCGTCCCTGTGAATTTCAGCATCCTTACTCCAGTCTTCAGTGTAACATGATCCATCAGAAATCACTCTAATATGCTGATTTGGTGCTTGAAAAATATTTCTATAAATTATCAATGTTGAAAACAGATGTGCTGATTAATATGTTTGTGGAAACCGTGATATATATTTTAAATAAATATGTTATAACATTATAAATGATAATCCTTGCTAACAAAGTAGCCTATCTATTAATATTATCTAGCCTATATATCAATAACAATTATGTATTTATTAAAGTGTCTGTCTGTGTGTGGATACACACACACACACACACACATCATTTTATTAGAGTATTGCTAAACTGTAAAAGCCGGTTTTCAACTCAGAGTGAAGCATAAATTGTTATATATGAGAAAGTTTAAAATAAGAAGTCAAATCACGATAAGTCACAAGAAATATATCAAATCATAGTGTGAGAAGCCATTAGATAAATATAAGCAATTAATATAAGGCACATGACTTGACTGTGTGTTTGTGTGTCGTGTCTGTGTCAACTGTTCGTTAAAGGAAGCATGAATATAGAATGTCACGCAAAGTGATAAGTTCATTAAAATTGTAGAAAGGTTAACCTGACGTGAGAGTTTCTATTCTTAGCTGACCTTCTATTTGTGGAGTAACTTAATAAAACACATTATCTGGCACTTGAGGTGTCAGTGGACGTGGTGTCACACGTTTCCGGTTACATTTAAGTGATCAAAACCTTTTTAGGGTGTGAGATCATTTCCTCTGGTCAGGGAATTGATTTACTTCTTAATAGGTAGTGACACCTATCCAATATCTGCATGGATTGTTTATTTGTAGAGCAGACAAATCCAAAATGAGGTTATAGTAAACATTTGAGGGGTCCACAAATTATTGTTTGATCTCAGATCAGTGTTTGTGTATTTTTAAAAAGTTGAACTTGATGTAACACTGTATATTTTTTTGTCCTCCACAGCAAAATTGCCTTTAGAATCTGAATGCTAATTCTCATTTATTTTATAGCTCTATATGCAGTTATTGACTCGTTTGTGTATTTTTATATCCTTAGACAAAGTTAATGAAATATATCTGAGAGCTCCATTAAGTCTCATAATCCATGAACAAGCAATGCAATGTTTTAAAGTGCCCCTATTAAGCTTTTTTAAAGTTTCCTAATGTTGTTATGGAGTCTACAGGTTTACATTCCTCAAAGGTCAAAAAACTGTTTCATTTTCTCATAATATACATTTGCACATCACCACATTTTCAATTAATCTCAACCGACTAGTCAGATTAATCAATCTCTCTAAATCCCTCCTTTCCGCAAGCTACTCTGCTCTGATTGGCTGATTGGCCGATTGCATTAATAGACCCAGTTTTAGGTAATAGTGGCCCACAGCTGATTAGCAGAAGTATTTCAGTTAGACAGTAATAATGGGAGTCAACCAGTTCGCAGGAGACCTACTCAATATACGTACAACTAAAAAACTAAGTATTTTGAACACCATCTTTCAAGAGCAAGCGTTTTGCGAATCCTGCATTGAATTCCGAGATTTGAGAAGCAGTCGCCAGTAAAATAAAGGGAACACAGCTAAAGTTTAGGATTATACTTCTGTGGTTTCGTGGTAAAGATGAATTTTAAACACTGGCTTTACCTTCACATTGTAGAGCACAGCACCGTCTTCTCGACAGCATCCACAGGAATCCGCTGCTGGTTTGAAGGGGTTCAAGTTTACCCTGGTGTCTTTAAGTCTCCTGCTTCTCAGATGGTTCTCCGATCTCAATGTCTCCTGCTCAGGTTGGTCAAGATACCAGGGTCTGCAGTCAAAATGAAGAAATCTTGATACTCAGAAGTTCATTCATTGTATTGCTCTTTGCTCATATGTCAGCTATTGACTTATTTGTGTCCATTTGTATTTCTCCAAAGGAATGTTAGGAGAAACATCTGAGAAGTTCTACAAGCTCATTGGGGCTTAGGAGCCATTAAGAAAGACCCAAGTGATCTCAAATGTGTCCCCTCTAAAGTTTTAACATAGATTTCAATATTTAAAAAACAGCAACCTCTTCAGTTGACCTCCATCACTCAAATTTCAGCAGCGCCTAAATCTTCTTAGTCACATCAGAGACCGGATCACCAGAAGCTCTTCAAGCGGAAGGAAAGGTCAGTTTGTGTGGGATTCACTTCCTCGTCTCTTTGTGTTTTACTTTCTCTAAGGGGAAAAGCCCTGATGCATTATGGAAAAATAGAGCAAAGAAACAGGAATGCAATTCCAATGACAATTGCCTTACACAACACTATTTGTTGCTTTTATGATTATTTGTTCCATGATTAATTTGTTATTAAGAGAATATCTATTTGTTATTGGGTTTTAATCCATAAAAAGGATGTGCTGGAGTTACAGGCAGTGGAAGCTGACTGATCTCAGGGACTAACGTTGTCCCTACAGACATTGAGAGAGAACACACTGATCCGCGGTCATGAGCCGATCAGTCAGTCCTGTTCCACTGCATCAAGCCTCAGTACATCCTCTTAATGGTGCTGGTCATGTAAACTGACGGATAATCAATGACTCTTTGAAGAAAACAAAATGCCAAGAGGAGAAGGAAAAACTTCCACAGAACAGAACAGAAGAAAATTATGCTAACTACACAAGTTATATAAACGCTATAAGGTTAATATTGGTTCAAATTAATAATTATTAGTGTACATCTTTGGGAACTATATATTAAACCTTTATTTAACCAGAAAAGAAGACTAACATCTGTGTTGTGTGTGTGTGTGTGTGTGTGTTTGTGACTAAATGTGTCAAAATAATAGCCAAAAAATGTCATGTCAAACTGCTCTTTTGGTACAAGTCTTCTGATTCAAGTTCCATCGATTGAAACTTTACTTCAAAGTGCTCTTGCAGGCAATGCATATGTTGTCATGGTACACAGCGCACATGGAAGTCATTCAGGGCCGTAAAAGGGGGATGGTCCTTCAGCTCGACAAATAAAAGCTCACCCTGGTTGAAAATAGAACATACATTATATATTTAATGTTTCTTGTGCACCATATTATCAACATATTAGAATGATTTCTGAAGGATCATATGACACTGAAGTAATACACACACACACACACACACACACATATATATATATATATATATATATATATATATATATATATATATATATATATATATATATATATATGTAGACTTCAGATGCAAAAGCCTCTAAGTACAATCTGAAATTTTCTTCTAAAATTAGCATTTTTATCAAGCTCGTATATTTAGTTTAAAAAATTTCACTTTAATGACAAGTAATAGGTAATTTTCATTGCCATTAAACTGAAATAACTGAACATAAACATACAAGCTTGATAAAAATGATCATTCTAGAAGAAAATTGCAGATGGCACATAGAGGCTTTTGCATCTGAAGTCTTAATATACATTTTTTTTTTCTGACAAAATCTGACATTGTTTTATATGTCTTTATATGTATTGCCTTGAAGGGTGAATCATTCATTCTTTTGTACAATTTCAGTGAATCGGTTTAATCAATCAATGAATCAATCTTGAATGATTCACGAATCAGACTAATTTGGTTCAGTGATGATCAGTGAATAACAGAGGTCACATTTTCCAATTAAAGCTATCATTTGGCTTCAGAAAATATTGAATATAGTGCATGAGTTGTATGGACCACTTTTATGATACTTTTATGGTGGTTTGCATCCTTTTTTAAGCCTAAAAGCAACCAGTGTATTCAAATTGTATCTGTGTTGTACAGGAGAAAGAAAGTCATACAAGTTTGGAACAACATAAATGTGAGTAAATAATGACAGTTTTCATTTTTGAGTGAACATTTCTTTTCACAAAGTCGCTGTGGAAAAACAAATTGCAATTCTGGCTTACACACTAAAACCAAGACTAAAATTTTCCTCTGAATAAGTGTGCAGAAAACAAGACTTAACTCTTCCTTTTAGATAATGACAATTCAGATGTTCTAATTTTAGAGTGTTTTGAGTGTGTTAGGCCTCTTCTCCGTCTGAATAGCGTGGGGACAGAAGTCAGAAAAAGTCATGGAGGCATTCCCACTGATGTCAAATGGATTTCGCCAGGGTCACAGACAGGATCCGTCTAATATGAAGACAGGGAGCTGAACTCAGTGTCACAGGGGTGTGTTTGGATTATGCATTCCAGCAGCACAATGGTTATCCTTCGAGGACATTGAGCACACACTTTCTGTTGTTCGCCTGACACATACGATTTGGCCTGAGACACTGAACGGACATCTGGTTAGGAAGCCACTTAACTGAACAGAGAAATGGAGAAGCTGAGAAAGTCAAGGGGAAAAAAGAGAAGAAATAAAGGAACCATGTGTTCTGGCTTTGAACTATTGAGGTTGTATTTGTGTAGTTAACACCCATTTTCAGACGGGTGGTGGTGTTTCAGAATGCACTGATAATCCCCAAAACTTAATCCATGTAAGTCAAGAGTCAGTCTTGATTACTATGATGCATTGTGAAAGCAAAGTGTAGCCAAGAATTTGTTCCAATTTTGATTTTTAATCCTTCCTTCCATTATGTTCAAATCAGTCAAGATGGTGAGCTTAGAATTTTTCTGGAACAAACGACTAAACCTACTGAAATTGGTCTAGGACTATAAATCAAAGGTAATCTCTTGGTATATAATTTTGTTGAAAACTTGTTTTAAACAAAAGAAGACCTGTTCCTTCTGAAAAAGGCCAGCATAGATCATCTTAAATCTACATGCTAGCCCAGACTGGTTTGTGCTGACTAGTGCTGGTGCAAAATTAATTTTTGGTAGTGAAAGGAAGTAGTTGATCGAGTTGATTTTAATTAACTCATTTCACTGCGGCTCTCAAATCAAATATGTCCCCCAGCGGACAAATCACGCTGATGTTGAACCTGATGCGACTCGTCTAATTTGAGAGCTACCATTGGATATCAAGGATATCATCTACCATGGGTGTCAGAAGAACATAGGACTACTTTTATGGTGCTTTTTTGTCAATTTTGTTGAATGAAAGAAAGAAAGAAAGAAAGAAAGAAAGAAAGAAAGAAAGAAAGAAAGAAAGAAAGAAAGAAAGAAAGAAAGAAAGAAAGAAAGAAAGAAGATGGAATGACATAAAGGTGATCAAATGATGACCATATTTTAATTTTGGGGGGAGCTATCCCTTTAAGAAACCTGATGGAAACATCAGCACTTTTTCATATTGGTATTTTCACCACCAGGGTCACATAAGATAAATGTGAAGTTTAATGTTGTACATTTTGACCCTGTATTGGTGTCAAAAGAGAAGTCATAATGGTTCAGTGTGTGTGTGTGTGTGTGTGTGTGTATTTCCAGTTAGACAGCTCATGCTTTAAATTTAAAACATCAAGACATTAGTGGCCTATGGTAAGGTTCAGTGGTTGTTAGATGGTCCTTGTTGCTCTTACGTAATAAGATTCAACTAATTCAATCAATTGGGATATAAAGCCTGGAAGTAACTATGTAAGTATGCTTTCTATTATTACGAAGAGAAATGGATGGAAACACTCATATATAACACTTATAATGATAACTATATCAGCGTCCGAACCAACAGATTATAATAATCTGTTTATTATAAGGGTGTGCTGCAGTTTTGTGTGTATGCCGCTTTAAAGGCTTTAAAGTCAGGTGGATTCTAATTGGCAGTCAATGTTTTATCATTCATCAGCTGGAAAAATCATTCTGCAAGTGTTTCCAATGTTTCTATATCATTATCGCTATAGCTTTGGTGTGGACCTCCATATTCTACAGACTTTGAATGATTATTAAAACTTGATCATTATTAGTTATTTTTCTTGGTGAGAACGGGCCTTAAATCACAATCCACTTTTGTCAGAGCAGCTTGATTCTGTTGAACATGTCCTGTAAGGTTTAACAAAAAATTCTAAACCGTATGAAGGGGAGTAAATGATAACAATTTGTTGGGTGAAATATTCCTTTCATACAAAATGTAGACTGTGAAATTGATTTTTATAGATATGTTAAACCATCTAAACCATATATGAGTTTTTAATATATATTTCAGGGCTGAACCATCCCAGGCCATTTCGAAAAGGCCTTTCAGAATTGAAACTATGATATGGCATTGGTCAGCTACCCACTGCTTTGATAAGACTGAGCGTTGAGTAACTGGAGTTGAGTTCAAGAGAAGGTTAACAAAGCAAGCCCTACCCACACCTCTGTTCTTTTCCCAAAGACAAGTCAGTGCTTTGAAATTCTCCGATATGTCAGAGGCTGACATCACGTGCTGGCCCGACTGTGGCCTGGAAGCCTGGGAGTGACTTCCTATTGCATGCAGCGCGTTCTCTTCACACAGTGACGTCAGCACGGTGTATCCCAGCGGGAGCCCACTAGTGAGGGTCAAACCGATGAGAGTGAGTGAACGCGAGAATAAGAAAGAAACAAGCAACAGAGCCAATAATGTTTGGCAGGACAAAGGGGGGATACGAAAAGGTTATTTCCCCAAACGTTTATTTTAAGAGGACATATTAATCCTCAGATCACTTTGGGAATGGTGTTTTCTTTCAAGTTTGGTTTGGATGGCTTTCCACTGTGTCTTACAGCGTTCAGTGCTATCGACCATGAGATTATACCACTATGTGGTTGTGGAACGATGGCCTGAAAATGAAAACAGGGGCCTTTATTACATTCTGGATGTGATGCGTCCTGATCACGGTAGATTACGGGCTTGTATCAGCTCCAGCCTGAGTTTTGGCATGTCCAAGTTTTACAAATGAAAACGCATGAGTGTAAATTTCTTGGCCATTCTCTCCAAATGCGCATTAATCTTTCTCTTGTCAAAGTGTATGTGATAAAAACATGGCGTGTTGCCATTTCCTCAACATTTCACGATGTTGTAAATAAAAAAGCATTTAACGTGATGCTTTCTTACTCCCATGTGTGAGAGAAAATGCACCTGCTTAGCTGAATTCCCACAAGAAAAATTAGTTTTGGTATTATATGTTTATGAAATGCATTTTTGCCTGTGATCTTGATATTGTTTGGCCAATTCTACCTACAGACCTGTGAACTGTAACCCCAGCCAGAGGATCCCATCTGGCAAGGTTTGGCCCGTTGAAAAGAAGCGTCCGATCCAGTTCTTGGGCCTTCAAAGATGAGTCAGAGTCATGGCATCAGAAATTAGATTAGTCAGAGCCATGGAGAGTCCAGCGACTCCGAGAAGAAACCGAAGTATTCTAGGGATCAGACGGCCTGGATGCACCCAAGAGAAGAACAAGCATAAATCAAGAGACTGTTCATCCAAAACAATACCGCCTGCTCAGAGTCCTAAACCTCCAACAGATGCACTGGTTTTCTTGCCCTTCTCCTTTTAGCTGGCGAGGCCCTTTAGCAAAAGAATGGGCCTCAGTAGAGCATTAAAAGAAGACTGGTGAATGATGGGTGCAGAAATAATGGAGCAATCATATCTAGCCCTGTCATGCATATATATATCGTCCAGACGTGTGGGACGGCCAGAAGGAAGATGCTTGTTTTTCACTATATAGATGTCAGCTGTGAGCAGCAAACCTACTTCCCCGGAACAGGCCCAAAATGAAAGACCCCTTAAACCAGCGGAGCTTATCGAGATTTGAGCAGAAGCACAACTGGACATGAATTAGGTCCCCCCCCCCCCCCCCCCCCCCCCCCAATTCTTCTCCATCTGTACCACTCTGATTTACATGACATTTTATAATAAGCAGGGCCTTGAGACAAGCAACATTTGGACAGCAATGACAGCACATCTGGCGGGAGGAGAGAAAATAGAGAGAGAGTCTTCCTTTTCCAAATGCTAAACTTGCCTGGAATGGAAAGGCATGGTCAGGGTGGAATCCCAGGCCGGGGGCTGACATTTGGATGGCTTCTTGCACTGCCTTGGAACAGAATGCTGGGTGAGGATGCAGTACATGTTCTTCAAGAGTCTTAGATTAGTGGTTCTTAGACTGACGTGGTATGCAACATGACATTTTATTTAAATTAGTGTTGCCCTTTGCACGCCATTTTGATCATTATTAAGGCGAGACGCATCGTTTTTTTTTTCACTGGTCAATTTTGAGATTTTGGGCTATTTGTCTTCAATAACATGTCTTCTGTCAGACTTGTGGTGAAAAAAAGTCCAAAATACACATTTAGGTCTTTATTTTACTACACTTTGTCTATTTGCGTCTGTAGATTTCTCCGAAATTCAACAAAAGTTGGTGTTCTGAATCAACGCGCTGCTCCGCGATCTCTGTCTGCTTTTTTTAATCTCACACACCGCTGTGAAGCTCACTCTCTCTCATGTACAATGCTGTCGGATCCAAATATGGTAATTTCCTTTTTATCAGCAACCAATCGTAAAAGTACAATGGCAATTTAACTCTAAAAGCGAAATCTCATTGGCTGATGTCAATTTCAGACAACGTGATTCGTTCAAATGCATCACGTGACACGCTCTGACATTTAGATGTGTGTTTTTGACTGTTTTTCTGCTCAGTTGAAGGCCATAAATGCTGTGTTTATAAGTTTTGATGTGATTTAGGTGGTTTCTATTGTTGTTGCTAATGATTTTATGAGATATTGTGTTTGTAAATAGTTGTTTCCGCTAAAAAAGTATGAATTTTTACATTACAAATCTTTTTCTCAAAATGAGTTTTTTGTCATTCTCCAGTGACACATCTCAGCCTATGTAGCACCTATGTACACCAAACTTTCCAGTTATACACTTAGCAGTATTCTGAAGATATGTTCAGAGGGATTTGTTAATAAATCATTCCTGGCCTGATTTATGTGACATTTTAATAAAATAAAAATATGGCGAAAATCTTTTTTTTTAAGGCTATGGACAGTATATTTTGATTTCCTATAATAAAAGCATATATAGGCTACTGAAATCCCTCTGAACATCTTTTTTTCATCTTGTGTGTAAACAAAATGAAAAAAGAATTTTGCACCTGGCTTTATCATATGTTCAGATCTATCTACCGAAAATATATGCAAAATTGCGCATATTAAATGAGACAATGCCTAAATTGCATAATTAAACATACAAATTTTTAAAACTTGTAATATATATTTTTTATGAACTTGTGTAAGTAATCAACTGAGGAAGTTTCATGGTGATATCTATTACTTAAAAATTTTACCCTATTCACCTGTAGTGTCTCGTCTTAAGACCAAATTTTAAATATATTTAGATTTAACAAATTTTTATTGTACTGCAAATTTTGTTTCTAGCAATGCCAGGGTGAAAGTTTTGATTCCAGAGGAATCCCAGGGAATTCATAAACCATAAACCAGGATTGTGTGAAAATCAGAATTAAATTGAGAGCTTTTTAAATATGTAGAATCACAATTAGAATTTGAATGTAAGGATGGATAATTAAAATACACTAAGAAATTCTAACAAGAGACACAGAGTTTGTCAAATCCTGAACATTAGTTTGTTCTGAGTTTTAAAAGCCTTCAAGTTGCTAGGAGGTTTCTAGGGTGTTGCTATGTGATTATTAAGGTGTTCTGTGTAGTTGCTAGGGCGTTGCTATGCAGTTTATGGGGTGCTGTGGTGATTGATATGGTGTTCTGAGATATATGACTGTCTTTAGCCTGTTTTTTATTATTATTATTTTTACATAAAAGTGCAGGAAGGCATAGACCTAACAGAAAAGACAAAATAACACAGAATTGGCATTCCACTGAAAAACTTATTTTCCATATTGTCAGTGATTATGGAACTTAACATTTTTTTTTTCTTTGTTATATTTACTCATGAGATGGTGAAAGTTTTTTGGATGGAACGAAGGGGGGATTTTAACAGCTCCATTTACCGACTGAAAGTATAGACTTCCTGTCAGATCAAGAAGGTTTCATCCGAAGCCATCATAACAAATGTGAGATTACAAGAGGTTCGACATCATGTCACTTCAGCCCCTTTCCAGGAAATATTGGCTGTTCTCAGCTGTTACACAGCCACGGCCAAGGTCTTGGGTTAACAAACACCGTGAAGCGGCATACAAAAGACTCTAGTGCAAATGTTAAATAAACAGTATGCGTTTCAAGTGCTGAACGTGACATTCAGCGCCTGCCTCATCTCGCTCTCTTTGTGTACAATTTGTCCGGCCTGGATACTTGAGACGGGGTTTGTTTTGGTGTTTGGCTTTCTTTAACTATGCAAACTCATGCGTTGTTTCTCCACAGCTTCAAAAGACTGATAGTCTTAAAGAAAATACCTTGCCCTCCTCCTAGATATGAGTCTGGAAAACATGGCAAACCACTGTGACTTTCAAATGAACTGGGAAAGGCCTCATATCATATGGTAATTGAAGCAACAAGTCAATTTGCCAAATTCACCAAATGGTTTGTCTGTAAACATGACATCTTTTTTATGTGACTTCTGGATTTTAATGTGAAAAAATTTAGGGTGGACATGTAGTTATCCATCAGGAATTGATTAGATGAAAAGATGTATTAGAATGTAGTCAAGTGGTTGGATGTGAGCTGAATAAGTAAGAGAGTGCAAGTGATAACTTCCATTAACTACTCCTTACCCAGTGGAGCGAACGCTGGCGCACTGTAGCTACCGCTTTTCCCTGGCAACTATTTTTTAAACTTATTACATTTACATGTATTCATGTAGCAGACGCTTTTATCCAAAGCGACTTACAATGGAGAACAATAGAAGCAGTTAAACTAACAATAGGACAACAATATGCATAACAATATGCAAGTGCTATGACCCTTCCCAGTTTAATCTAATTAAAGGGTGTCATCCTTGACAGGACCTTATCTTTTGAGGCACATGCAAATAACATTACAAGGTCAGTCAGCTTATTATCATCTGAGAAAAATTAATCGTCTTCAACTATCTCTTTCTGCTGTAATGTATGTACTGCTGTCCTTGTACATACATTAGTTACATCTCGCATTGACTATTGCAATTCTCTTCTCAGTGGTGTTTCACAAAAAAACTTCTTCACAAACTTCAAATGGTCCAAAATTCAGCAGCCCGGATCATTACACAAACACCGTTTATTGAGCACAGTACTCCAGTTTTGGCTTCCAGTTAGATATCGCATTCATTTAAAATTGTACTTTTCACTTATCATTTTAATTTTCGCTCTCCATAATCTAGCACCTTCCTATTTATGTGAACTACTTCATGTGTATTCACCAACTCAATCTCTTAGGTCTGCTTCTACTACGACTCTAGTTATACCATCTGTACGTCTGACCACTATGGGATGTAGAGCTTTTAGTTGTTCTGCTCCGAGTCTTTGGAATACCTTAAATCAAGACATACGAAATAGTTCTAGTCTTTCAATTCTTAAATCATGTCTTAAAACTCTTTTTTTTTTATTAGCATATTCTGATTGACATAGCCTTTGTGTATTTTATTTTGTTTTTTATTTTTATAAAAGAAAATATTTAAATGTTTATGTTTATATTTATTGTTCATGTATGTTACTGTTTGTAAGGTGTCCTTAAGTGTCTTGAAAGGCACCCATAAATAAAATAAATGATTATTATTATTATCACAATGTGACATCAGTCGGAGAGAAAGCTGTTTTAAAGGCTGTTTTTTTTTTTTTTTTGGATTACCGGTAACATGAACTGATCAATTTTGCACAATACATTGTTGTTTTATTAAACTATTATATAATTTATTACGTTTATTAAGTTTGTCACCCAAAACTTTATTTAATTTTATTATTTATATAGCTTTATTGCAATTACTAAAACAAAACTGGAATGTCCATAGGGAAGTAAATGGGATCAATTTTGATTTCATGTTCGCTTTCACTAAATCAGAAATAGGACATTATTGTTGCAGATGTTCTCATCCAGGCAATGTACGTTTACTGATTCTGTTTCCCCCCTTTCTGCACATTGTTTCCTGCCGTCTCTTTACTATCCATAAAAATAGTGAAAAAGCAAAACAAAAAAAACATCTATGAAACACAAATGAGATTTGAGAGCTTCGACAAGAAGATTAAGGGAAGATTATCAGACAGCAATGACCTAAATTTCTGTCTGTTCCTCACACAACGTGATCATGACTGGAATATACTGTACATACTATGTAATGATACTTTTATAGTGCGTTTCGTTTTCTCCTCATAGCTTGATGGTATAAATCACAGTCCACTTTGAATATATGGAAAAGAGTCACTCGGACATTCTTCTTAAGTTCTCCTTTTGAATTTCATGTAAGAAAGAAAAATCCAGGGACTGGAACCACATGAGGGTGAGTAAATGATGACATATAGTTTACCCATATATGGGTAAACTATTCCTTTAAAGCCTACTCTCTTTTGCAATCACTAAGTTAAGTGGTCTACATATATTTATATCGTCTGTGGAAGGTGTAGGACCTAAAAAAGTTTGTCCAATCATTGGATTCGGTCCGAATGCAACAATATGATGTCCTACCTGCCTGTCAGCGTATATATATTTCCATTCCTCTCCGCAGACATCACACGTCATCATGCGTTTCATGCTATGCAGAGTTAGACAGACGTCAGTCACCGAGCACCACCTTTTACAGTTCTTCCTGAACCAAAACAACGAGTTTATGCTGCGTTCACGCCATGACTACTGTAATTTGGAAGAGAGGGAAACCTGTGACGTTATAGGCTACTCTGAGCGGTTCGTGACTCGAATTTATGCATTCAATGGCACCACTACCAACGCTGAAATTAATCTGCAGCAGTGCTCTTTAAGTTGTTTATGTTCATTATTATTGTAATGTCATGTACTTTGAGACATGAGGTAGTTTAACACTGTCTCATGTGATGCTCTGCTGTGCGTGTTCATGTGTTTTGGAGGCTTGGCTTTGGAGACGTCCTGAAGGGAGGGTTGGATCTTATGCTTTCAAAACTAACTTGCTATTGCTAGCTCTCTGAAAATTGCCTATTTTTTCAGTGCTGCCTCTGTCTGCTGGCAATGTCTGAAATCTGAGAGCCAGCAACGATAATCCATTTACCCCGCACCATCTCACCGTGTGCTCCTTTACAGGGTGGGCCCATGCTTGTCATACATCAGCTCTCAAGTTTTGTGTCGCCCAAATTCCTCGACAACAGCTGTGTATATGTAAAGATTAAATCAATACAAAGTGGGAAAAAGATGCGCTGTTTGCTAATGACACCATGTCTTCACCTCGTTCTTTCATCCTACCCGTATCCTGGCTTTTCAGCCTTAAGCTGGCTTTCTAAAAAAGACACCGCCGTTCCATTAACCTTCTCACTTTTACATTCCTGCGAGGGTCATTTGATAACTCTTCAGATACTATATTGTAACAGCCTTGGTAGAGTTTATGTGAACTTCACTTCTTAAGAAAGTGTGTGCCCTTGATAGACATTTTCACTTGTGTTTCATTGTTTTACATCTCATTTCCAAAGCAAAAAAGAATGGCTACACTATAAAAAAATATGTTCATGATTTGATGTCAACATTTCTTTTGTTTTGTCAAATCAACTTAGATAATTTATGTGGTTCAGATAACATAATATTTTGAGTTTCTGTTGATTAAACCAATCTCCTTCAATGTATTACCTTATTTTTATTTCAATGAACTTAACATTTTAAGGCAACCAGGTTTACAATATATAATTACAAAATATATAGTATATGAAATGTAAAGAAACATGCAAGTTGTGGGGAAAGCATGGAATATTATGGATGTTGTTCAAACTCAAAAATATTTTGACTTTCACAGGCATCTTTGCTGTTTGAGGTGTATAAAATGCTCCAAAGTTAAAAAAAAAAACCTTCCAAAAAAAGTACCAGTGTTGTTTTATTAGAAGGGCGTCAGACATGCCTTCCTACATGGGACATGATAAGGTGATCTCAGTGACACGCAGAACTCTCAATGGGATATCCTACTCTCGACCGGTCCCAACGGTGAGAACGCTGTGGGTTCGTGGTTACCGTGCGCTTCACTCTTGTGTCCGACAGCTGCCCACATCCTGCCCGGCATCGTGCTGATCTTCTCAGGGTGCCGTCACTCCCAGTCCATTAGGAAGGGAGTTGCTCGTCCTGACTGAAGTCAAGCAGTGTGAAAATACTTCTCTGGGTGGTGTTGTATTATCAGAACAAGAGGTGGGGACACTTTTGGGGCCAGCCAAGAGTTAAAGTGCTTCAGTTTATGTCATTTTTAATGTTTAATGTGATGCCATTCAAAGGAAACACATGAAACACTTTTCTCTTGAACGAGGGCCATCTGAGAGTCAGAATCAGCTTATCCTGTTGGGGAATGTTTTTGTTTCCATAATGTAAGCTGTGCACAGACGCAGATAAGAGTTATTGGACCCCTCAGCGAAGTTTGATCTGATATTCGACACACTGTACTGCAAACACAAACAATGAGGCGTACTGCCTATGTATAATCAATGCAATGATTGAAATGCAATCTGATATTGACTGTAGGTCATTTTGCTCCTCGCAGAATAAATGCATAAATGTGTTTGGCTTCCATATTCTGCCTCTGACCTTATTTTTCAAAAATCTCTGTAGTTTTGTAAATGAATAGTATCTATCTATCTATCTATCTATCTATCTATCTATCTATCTATCTATCTATCTATCTATCTATCTATCTATCTATCTATCTATCTATCTATCATCTGTTTGTCATCAGTCTGTCTGTCTCTCTATTGATATTTCCATCCATCCATCCATCCATCCATCCATCCATCCATCCATCCATCCATCCATCCATCCATCCATCCATCCATCCATCCATCCATCCATCCATCCATCCATCCATCCATCCATCCATCCATCCATCCATCCATCCATCCATCCATCCATCGAACACGATCTCATATGATACGCAGTTTTTTTATTAAAAATTACCACGGCAAAAAATGTTTTTCTGTGTATTAACATGCAACGATTAATTGTTCACCACAAGACTAGTAGTTTGGGCTAGCAAAGTAAATAGGGTCAATTTTGATTTCATGTCGACTTTAATTGATTTCAATTCGGAATTCCTAACATTCAAATTCAAATTGCAATTCTCAATCCTGTTTGCTTCATCAGTTAAAATTCAGGAATTCATTTATAAACTAAAATTATTTTTTTATTAAATTCTAAATGGTGCACACTTTTCACTGTAAAATGTTGTTGTATGGGAAAAGAACAGCATACGAGTTCGCAACAGCATGAGGGTGAGTAAATGATGTCCGAATTTCGGGCAAACTATTCCTTTAACTAAATCACTGTTGGTTTTGATGAGTACGGTTGAAAGCATGCATCTGTGGTTTACCAGCGAGGGAGCAGATTCTTTTGGGGAGTGTAGGGAGCACAGAAGCGCTCTCTTGAGCACTTGATGTTGATTATGATCTTTCATTTGCTCAATTTATCACTCTGGTCACATTAGTCATATCGCTCCTTTTTGGCTATGTGGCTGTGATAAATCGCATTCGTCAGAAGTAAACAAGGGTAAGATGGGGTTGAGGCCGGTTCCATCTCACCCTACATTTCCAGATCTTTCTGCTTCCTTAATCAGAGATTTAAAACAGGTGTCCTTTCCAGTTAAAACTGTTTTCCTTCTTCTTTTTATGAAACATGCTTGTTGCGTAATGAGAAGCACATTTACCACATTACTGATTTGTTCTTCTTTTTATTGTATGTTAGAGTCCCCCCCCCTCCACACTTTTCCTGGCAGGTTGTGAAGCTGGACTGCTCTTATCAAGCTAAATAACACCTGGAGGGAAACTTTTAACACACTTCACTTAGCTCGATCCTCATCAAATCTAAACGTGTCTGGCACAAAGAGTCTGTCTTCTGGATCCTTCTTTGCCAAGCCATGAGTCTATTAATGGCACTCCAAGGAAAACAGGTTTGGAGACCAAACAGGAAAGCGCTGGATTTGTACCAGTTTCTATGGCAGGTGAGTCAGTGATTTAGCATTCGCTTTATGAGTTGTGGCATGGGCTCTGGAGCCTCAATTACACACGGGTAAAAGACCAGGACCACAAAGCTGCGTTCTTTAATACTTGTACATTATATATGTATACTTGTATATCAGGGGTGTAATGAGACCCTCATGTCACGATTCGATACATATCACGATATGATATTATTGCGATACTCCAAGACATATGGTAAAAGGTTAACAATAAATATAGTGTTGATTAAAATGCTAAATTTGGCATTACATTGTGTGTGTAAATAAATAGGGTTGGACTTGGTGCTGGTGACCCAATGCACAGGACAATGATGACACCACAATAAAAATATTCATGATTCTGAAACTGAAAGTACAGAATTATTTTAGACTAATAAGTCACTAACTAGATATATTTAAAATAATATAGGCCTCTTTTTACTGGTAAAAACATAAGACATTTGGCGTTATCAGGACCCACAAATATTCCCCCATTGCATTTTTATACATTATATTCAACATTATACATAGTAGTTTATTATAATAATATAATATAGGCTAGTAACTCTGAAAACTCTCACAGTCATTTTTATTTTGGGTGAACTATATATATACCGTAGTCACTATCCACGATACATATTGTTGCATTTATTGCGATATATTGTGACATGATATATTGTTACTTATTATTTTTTATTGAACATTGGTGTGTTTTTTATCATATTACAGTTGCTATCATTTTGTAAAAACAATAAGCCATGAGTGGTTGTGCTTTACATTTATTTATTATGATAATGTCACATTGTTAATGTGTTCTGTTCTGTGTTGTGATCTTGTTTCCCCCTGTTTTCCGTCTAATTAGAAATTCCCGACACCTGTGTCTTGTTAATTTTCCCATTTACCCCAGTTCTTTTAAGCCCTGTGTTTTCCCTCAGTGTTTGTTGGTCGTCGTCGTTGTAAGGTAGTGTGTTTTGAATTCCTGGAGTGTTTTCTTTTGTTTCTGAAAGTTTATGTAATTAATAAACTAACTGCATTCAAGTACCCGTGTCCTCGTCTTCGGCATCCTGCACCAAACCTGACAGATAAAGGACATTTTTAGGAACTAATTGCATTCGCAAATACAGTATATAGTGTAACGCTGTGGTGGTAGTTGAAGGCACAAAACGAAGATCCGGGTTAAACACAAACATAACTTGATGAGTTCAGGCAGGACATAGGCCTACACAATCACATCTAACATTAACGAGAACCGACATCATTGCCAACTCATTTTCAGGGGAAGTTGCTAAAGGCAGATCAAGTTGTTGCTAAACGTAGCTAAATGACGTTGTGACGTCAATCCGCTATGACGTCATTACGTAATCGCAACGCAACACCATTTTGTACCATTACGCATTATTTTATGTACCACTACCCCATTATGTAATACGTAGATATTATTTAAAATGCTAATTTAGATTTGTTTGTAAAAGATATATATATATATATATATATATATATATATATATATATATACATTTAACCTTGTACGTGTGTTGTTTGGATTCGAGTCACTTTCCAAAAGATGCTAAAAGTTGCAAAATACTTTTTTAAAATTGCTAAATTTTTGGCTAGGTACTTTCTGAAAAAAAAAAGTTGGTAGGGTAGTCTGAAAAGTTTGCTAAACTACAAAATTGCTAAGTTGGCAACACTGCAAGGGACTGAATAGAACAGTAACTACACATGAAACTAACTACACAGGTGGAGGAAGATAAACTAATCAGGGACTAACCAGAACAGGTGCAGACAAGACAGAACATAATTGTGACAGTTAGCTGTGCATTTAAATGTTTAATTTAAAACTATATGGCATCAGTCATATTTTAGTTGGTTGGAAAATTGACAGAAGACTAAGCAGTTGAACTATTACAATTGAAAAAAAAAATGTATTTGCCTATATACTAAAATAAATTAATGTTGCATTTCCTAAAGCAAATATCAGTGCTTGCAAGGGATTAAAAGAACAGAGTTGATTTTAAACTTTAAAATAAAATGTTGCATTACCCCCTAGGTGTAATTTGACAATTCAGTGTGCAGAACGTCCATATAGATAGGACAATTAGTTGAACTGGGTGACACTCAACATTTTCATTGACTCTCAAAATCTAAATTATTTAGAGAACTTCTGAAATGTTTGCCATTGTCATGACACTCAGCAAGTCATTAACACACAATGCAACATCATCTTTGCAAAGTAACCCTGGTTTTAGATGTATGTAAGAACATTTTCTAAATCAGTTTGTTAATTGCATATTGAGGCAAATATCTCTACTATTGTTCATGCTTAGTCTTAGGTTTTTAAACATTTAACCAAGGTACTAAACTTTGACTAATGCCAGTATTAAACTTTCCCATTACTCATCTTGAATCATGGTTATGGTAGTTAATGGTTTATTTTCAAGCTTTAATATTTTTAAATAGGTAAAAAGCCAAAAACAGGTAGCTCACAATAACGTTTGATTTTAGTCTGTACATCGAGTGCTTCAGACAGTAGTTTAAAACTGAAGTGACCTAAAAAAAAATCCCTGACCTAATGTCTGAGGAATATCAATAAAGCGTTGCCTTGCGAGCACTGTAATAACTTGTGAATCAAATGCAATGCAGACGGAGCGAGTTGTGTGGTATCATGCGGACCCAGTGCAAGGGATCCCTCCATCAACACGTGGAGGAGAACAGAACAGGTGGCCTTCAGCCAGAGGGGATTTGGAAGCACTCACAGAAACACCCCTCTCATTCATCTCACTGCACATACTGTTCTGGGTTTAGATTTTCACCTCAGACTGCACAGGTTCCCGTTCTCACTTCAAAAGAATAAATAAGTACTTTGCACCAACTTCAAACTGAGAATGTAGTTGATAAAGTATATTTACTACGATTTTAATGACTTGGCAGACCCTCCAAAGCGACATGATTTAACATACACATTATCATTATTTGTGTTCATAAAGAATCACTTCCACAACCGTGCTGTTGTTAGCAACATCCTCCTGGGAACATAAGTCTAACAGATTTTAAAATAATAATAATAAATGCAATCATTATAATCTTACTCAGGCATGTTAAATGGGTGGATGGTTCACATTATCAGCTGTTTTGCCAATGGTAGTAAATCAGTATTACAAAACAGATAGACATAACTCTAAATTCTGATGTTATGAGCTATGTTTGTTTTGTTTATGTGTGAAATATTGTATAAATAATGTTGCTACTGTAAACAGTTTAAAGTTACCCACATTATTATAAATAATTATTTAATTGCCATTTAATAATGAATTATTTATTTTTATTTATCTAATATTTTACTAATTTAAAGCTGCAGTCCGGCACTTTTTTGGGTTTAAAAATATCAAAAAAGACATTTTTGGAAAAAAACGTAACCAGCCAGTGTTCAAAACGATCTGCTTGCCTTACCTCGATTCAAAACGGTAAGCTTGTAATAATGATTTTAATTCCAGTGGTACTGGTGGATTTCCGCGGGAATTTCGAGCATGTCTTTGCGTCATTACGTCACTTCTGTACACAGAGAGAAGGAGTCCCCGGCTAGCGTGTGTGGATGATGGAGGAGGTGGAGGTTTAGCTTAGCACTTGGTATGGCGGATCCCGAAAGTTTAAAGCGACAATCACCAGTGACAACTGGAGATTCACCAGTTGTAAAACCCAAAGACTTCGGACTTCACATTGGCTACAGAAAAAATATATTTTTCACGTTTTGACGTGATATAAGCAATCGTTAGATTTAATCAGCATGATATAGCTACTGCAATGCTTCCCCCCACCCCCGAATTTGGTCAGAACAAAAGTGAATGTTACTTACTTGTTCAGATGACATTTTCCGATGAAAATTCTAATGTTGACACTTTCAAAAAGTATACTCTGAGATTGCCGATGACAGTAACGTTACAGTATCCACAGCGACGCGGCAGCCTCAATACATTGTGTTCATCCGCGCTGTTTCATGCCGATTTACTACCCACGCACAGTTAATAATTCCGCGAATAACTGCAATTGCAGATTTCTAACAGAGATGGCGACAAAGAGGAAAAACGACGGACTGCAGCTTTAATGTATTATTATTATTATTATTATTTATGTCTTATCATATTTCCACTTCATGCCTAACTTAAAAATGCACAACCTCCTGTGTATACGCATGTATGTATTTATTTTGAATTTATTAATTTATTTTAAGCTTTCATGCCCTAGGTCACCATAAAACACACCAAATTAATGACGTGGAATAGTTGGTCTTAAAGTGTTATGTCCTTTATATTCAAGCACCGCATTATTTCAACATATGTACTGTAATAAAATTTAAGAGCTGCGTAATGACTTCTGTGAATAATTTTTTTTATATACTGTATATATATATGTGTGTGTGTGTGTGTGTGTGTGCTCTCCCCTAATGTGCCTCTTCAGCATTTAACGTTTAGAAAGAGCAGTTTTGGCTTGCATGGTTTGCTTCTGATATTTCCAGCAGTCAAGCTCTGGAGAAAACTATGACAAAGCTTATAAGCAAACGTTCTTGGCCGGTTATTATGGCTATACCTCTTTCTGTTTATGCTCTGCTTACATCAACAATTACAGCATATTTGTTCAAAATCCATACAGGATGGCAAACATGCTAGCTCATATTTTCCCCTCCTCTCAGAATCGCTGCCAGACCTCACACTTTGTAACTCACTGGTGACTCGGCCAGCTCCGATCACTCACCTCATCAAAGTATAACTTAACATTATGTTTTGAGTTATTACTACTGTGCTGAATTAATTGTTAACCCCCCAGCTCTTTTAATAGCACTGAGATTCATAATTTTTCAGTGTAATATGTTCAGAGCCTAAAAGATGCACTTTCCTTTACAAGAAGATTCAGATTTATAGTGATTGTCAAAAAAGAAAAGGAAGAAAGCAAAAACCTGGCGTCTGTTCTTTTTGGGAGTGGTGTTGTAGACTTTCCCTAATTCATCATGGCCCTTTCATGTATTACATACTAAGTTCATAGAAAAAAAGAAAAAAAAAAGACAGCTACACCTTCAACAGGGAAAAATTCCTTCTGCAGAGCGAATATTGGACAGCCCTTCCTTTCACGGTCCTCTGTGCCAGATTCACAGAGCTCTCATGCAAAAAGTGCTGGCTTGGACGGACTCTGGGCCCTTTCATCTCAACCCTGCAATATATTTAATTACTTACCTAAATATACATATGAAAGAGGGGCGTGACATGACCAGAGAGACGTGGGCTGAGAATTTGACAGACGTCCAGATATTAAACGGATCAATAAGAGTCTCTGTCAGTAAATGTAACTAAATAGCGGCTCGCTGTCAGATGAACCCAGAGGTTTATGACTGACTGCTCATAATCCTAAACGCGGCTCGAGCCAGGAAGGACGTGAGTGTACCGTCATGAACAGAGGAAGAACAAGACAGATTTAACTGGTGAGACAAACTTTAAACTGGATGGGAAAGGGAAAATAATGAAGGAATATTAATATGAAATATGAGGATTTTTGGATCTACCAGTATAATTCTGGGAAGGCAAGTTTTCCTTTGGACAGAGAAAAAAAGAAAAGAAAAATTATACTTTATATTGCACAAGTCAGGACAGATCTGACCCGATAAGATAAATGAATTAGAAAACTAATTGAGTTGTGTATATTTTTTTATTGTTATTATTTTGCCTCCTATCACAACTGTAAGTAATGTTTTTATTTTATTTTATGGTTTTCACAATCCCCAAAGCAGATTTACAGAAAATTGTAGCTTTTATGTCGGGTTCAGACTACACAATATTTTTGTCTGTTATTATAGTCACTGTGTCGGATTATGCAATTTTGATTCCTAAATTATTATCGTGTTGTGTACAAGAAAGTTGTCAGACTACATGTTGCTCCCTAACCAATCATCGCTTACTGTCTTTAGCGATGTGTGTGATATCATAGAGAAGGCGAAGCTAGTGACTGACTTCTAGAAACAAGAGCATAAAAAAAAACAATGGCTACCGAAGCACCGTGTTAGATTAATGCTAATTCCAGTGTTCATAGTTCGCCAGCATTTATCTTTTTTTCACTCTGTCGTGGTAGTCACTCGAAGAATCATCATTAAGGCAGGAGTATTGCTGCCATAGCTCCACAAAACGTTCCTCCATTGTATAATTCCACCTAGCAGCACCAATACGATTGTCTCTTTTTTGTTTCACCATGTTTGAAAGCTGTGTCCGCACGAGCTTCTGTGCTCCTATTGGTCAACGTCACAGATGGGACGGAACCCGTCGTGGAGGATCGGAATTATCTTCGGTCTTATCGTCCACTATTACACTCTACACCAGATAAAACGATCGATTCTTGCGTGTCTTTTACGAATCACCACAACACCTTAAGCCAAAACAGATCGTGCCAACTTCATGCTTATATTGTGCAGTCTGAACCCACCATTAATGTGAGCAGAGAGCAAGCAGTTGTATTATTTATTAATTTGTTGTGTTAAATGCAGTAATCTATTTATTGAACATAAGTGTCTTTCGATATATAAATCAAATTGATCAGCCTATTTGTAAAACCCTTGTATATGTAATTTTAAGCATGGTTAAGATTATTATTTGTTTCCACACAAGAGATGTAACTGCACCCACACACCGGACGCGAATAGCGCGTCAGGCGCGAGTGATTTCAATGTTAAGTCAATGCAAAGACGCGTTACACGCTATTCGCGTCCGGTGTGAACGCACCATTAGAGGGCCGTTCACACCAAGGACAATAACTATAAAGATCATAGACACTGAGCACTGACGGAAATGGCCGAGCACCTTCATTTTAACCAATCAAAAAATCGTTTGAGATTCAGGAAGCTCTCTGATTGGTGGATCTCACATCGGGTCCCGGCAGGTTGTGTACAATTCTACCGTTATGTAGCACTACAACATAACAACCTGGCACAAAAGCTTGTGCTTTCTATTTTTCACATGATGGTGAATTGCATTTTACATCATGAACTCAAAATTCATCAGGTATATGAGTGAGAGAGCGACTCTCGATAACAAGAGTGTAACCGGCCAAGACAGTGTGAGCACCCACCGGCAGAAATATAAATCGGCGTCTATGATATCGATAACTATTAAGTTTTAATAATCATTCTAATTATCTGAAAATAGAAAAGGCCACACCGCAAATACAAAGTTCCGTCATGAAACTCTAGATGGCGCAGGCTGATAGGTCCTTAACTCAATCTGTTTGCAATTATGTCATTCTCTATTGCGCACAGCTGATTGGTTCCTGCTGTGTCAGTAGCCAATGAGCTCGCTTCTCAACCTTCAAATACTTGGTCATCATTTGCTGTAGCAGTCCAGCGCACGTTCAGAAACCCTTCACCTTCCCCAGCTCCACCTGTATAGATCTGCTACGGGTAATTCGTTTATGCTATTTTGTACAGCAGCAGCAAGTCTTACTTGCTCACAGCAGCGAGTTGTGTATGTATTGGCAGTAGAAAGGGCCCATGCTTACAGCAGCAGCAGCGTAGCAGATCTATTCTGCCAAGACCAAACATACATTATCAACAATGTTATATCCAAAACCATGCCAAACACACAGAGAGCTGTCATGACAAAACTATGATAACAACACAAGGGAACAATAAAACATTTTTTTCCAGCTGATAAACGATAAAAAACATTGATAGCCAATCATAATCCACCCAATTTTAGCTGGATTTAGAGCTCAAGCATTTAAAGTGGAATATGATGTAACTGCAGCATGTGCTTATAATAAAGAGACCGTTATCTTGCTTTGGTGAGAATGCTACAGTAATATAGTTATCTTTAGAGCTATTGTTCTTGGTGTGAACTGGCCTTTATTTAGTCATTTTCTCCTTTCAGTTTGTTCCATTCAAAAAGGTCTGCATGTAGATGACGGCATATATGTATTAAGCTAATATCTACAAACAAAACACTATTTATCGGCATGTGATATAATAGGTTATTGAAAAAAATATACAGGCCAGCCTAAGATAGCAATATTGACTAAACCAATGGTGTGACTATGAGGCGGGATTATCTGTGTTTGAGAAACCTGTTTAAAAACTGTTAAAAAAATTCAGTTTGGCACATAAATGGCACACTTCAGCTTTAATATTTCATGATTTCATACAGCATTTTTAGCACTTGGAGCTGTAAATACTTAGAGACATTTAGATAGCCTATCCAATGATAAAATTCTGGGCCTGGTTGCAACAAACTCCTTAATTGTAAGGGGATTATCACTAAGAGTTTTCTTAATTTAAGGGGTTTATGAAACCGACTGACCCTTATTTATAACATTGCTTGGTCCCAATAATTTATCTTAACTGCATGCATGTGTGAAAAACATTACTGCTTTAAAAATAGTTCTGCATCTAACTTTTAATATAAGAAAATGAGCTTGCTTGTGTTATCTCGAGGTCCATAGGGCTGCATGCAATTACTTTAATAACTTACATTCTTGGTTGGCATTGACAGCAGCTCAGAGTCTTTTAGATTTTGTATTTCTGTAACTTTGAATGAATGTCTGTTGATCATTATCATTGTAAGTACACTCTCTCATCATTATGTAAACATTTATATTTCTAATTTCCTGCTATCAGACTCTTTTTTTTTTTTTGACATACAAGCTTTGCATCCCTAAAGATTACAGCATTTTGTTTTGAATAGCATGTTTCTAAGCGACATACACAAACATCTAACCAAGGACAAGGTCACTTGTTTACTTATAAAAGGAAAAAAGCTCTAATGCTGTGCTCTAATGGAATTCCAACATCCTTGTGCAGTTTCCCCGGAGTCACCTGGGAACACGAGCCTGTGGACACACGTTTGGAGAGGATCAGGGGCCTGTTTCAGAAAGGAGGTTAAGTGAAAACTGAGTATGTTAACCCTGAAATGAGGGAAACTCTGGGTTTTCCGTTTCAGAATGGGAGGTATATCAAACCCGAGAAAGCAGAGTAAGTCAAGCCCGTTTCTGAAAGAGAGGTAACTTATACTCAGAGTCAGTTACCATGGCAACTTACTCTGTGAACCTAACCTGGTCGGGAGCAGGTTTTCTTCGGTAAACCCAGAGTTTCTTGCGGTCTCCTCCCCTTTTTTAAAGAGGAAGCGGTGTTTAAACACTTCATTCATTATTTCTGTACATTTATTTATTGCTGTTTTTTCCGCTGTTTTAAAAAAGAAATTAATAAGATGAAGTATATTTAACGTTAACTCCTTAACTGGCAACTGAAAATACAGTACATTAGAGTTACATCGTGTAGTTCTAAACAAATTCTACAGAATTAAACTGTGGCATTTACTGAAAATCACTTGGGGGATAAGAATGTCCTTTTATACTTAGATATAAACTTCGATTCTATAGGCTAAGCCACATACAAATGTGAATGTGTAGATTGTCTGATGTGTAGACACATAATATTAACATTACCCTGTAGGCCTCTCTGTGGCGCAGAAACTGTTTCTTCATACCCATCATCCTGTGAAGATGAGCATGTGTACACTTTATAACACTATTTGTCATAATTTCTGGTGTATTGAGTAGGCAACTTACAACTGTCTGGGGTTCTGTTGGGACATGAGGCTCCAAAAGACAGATATTAGTCTCTAGATAGATATTAGTCCCAATAGATATCAGAATCTATTGGGAGTGGGACCAACGAAAAACCCAACCCAAAGTAAAATAAATGGAAATATCAAAAATACCCTATAAAACCCTAATAATGTAATATGTCAAATGTTTGTAAAGTCAGATAGCATACACCCATGATATGCTCAAGCCTTACCTGATTGAATTATGTTTTTATATATTTTTTATTTTCAGCTGCTGCCACATTCTTTTAATGCCTGCAGTCATGAAAATTAAAATTAGGTTGAATAAATTTTCTTCCAGTTTCACCTGATATTATAACAGTTACTCTAAAATAGTTATTAATTACTACCTACAAATGACATATTCTACAGTGTAATTAGATTAATGTAATAATTACTATCTTTAGAAAGTATTGGTCTACTTATTATTAATTACTAAGTCCCATATCAAACTCAACCACTTGAACAATACAATGAGGAGAGACAAGAAACTGCACTTTTAATGCTTTCAAAATGAACAATATACAATTGCATGAATTATTCTTGAATTGACCAAAGTGTGTAGAGGGAGAAGGTTACATTCAAAATATACCTTTTAAAAATGTATGTTAAATCCACTGTTGTTTTATACAGAATTGTTCTATAGTCTATGCAGTAGCCTATTTAATGTAATTACATCATATTTTATTTTAAATTACAGAAGAATTAAGAGTAATCCCTTTAATTAAATTAAAATATTTAGATTACATGGTAATTAATTACACCCAACACTGTATAACAGTAATTCCTCTTTGTGTCTGGCGCTGTTGCCATGGTGACTCATAATATCTGCGCTCCATTGATAATGGCTTTTTATAGTTGTGGTGCACGCGCTTAACTCAGAGTCAGTCAACTTAGAGTTGATTGAACTAACTAATTTCAGCTGATCTGAAACCGAAAACTCAGAGTTTCCCATCTCAGGGTAAGTCAACTCAGAGTTCAAGTTTTAACTCAGAGTTGGTTGAACCTCCTTATTGAAACAGGCCCCTGCTGTGGTTCACACGTTGGCTACATTCACACAGTCTGTGTTTGGGACTGACAAACGTATTTACTAACAGGTTTGACTTTCAAACTGTCCTGTAGGATGGAATAATGTCTGTATGGACAGGTAACCAAAGTCAGTCTCTTTTTCTAACTCACTTGTAACCACAGAGACATATAGAGCTAGTAAATAAAAACTTTCTATTGAAATTTTAAGGACTTGAAGAAATAGTTATGTTGTTCGAATCCTGTAAGACTTAGACTATAGAAAAAAAATATGAATTTTTAGGTGAATATTTATGAAAATGAGGACTGGGTGTATTTAAAGCTGAAAAAAATCATCATACAATTAGTTCATATGACTTTTCCACTACAGTATTCAAAGCCATCTGAAATTTAAGTTTAAGAAATGTAAAAAGTCTTCAACATCACTTTGATGCATTTATTAGAAAAACACTTTTGTGCAATACAAAAAATGTATCTTATTACTAATCGTTAGCTAATCGTTTTAGCCAATTCAGAAATGATTTGTTCATGAATCTAATGCTCTGTTTACACCTGGTATTAAAATGTGTTTTGGTCGACAAGTGGACACTAAATACAGGTGTAATCAGAGTCTAAAATGATTTGCACTTGTCCACTTTCGACCACTTCCAGAGGTAGTCAAAAACGCATTCGACTTGATTGCTTTCGTAGTGTAAACGCACATGTGGTCGAATGAGTCCGAACAGCCACAAAAAAACGTCTACTCTCCGTCTCCGCCTAACCTAATGTGTAACATTATGGGAACCGCACTAGCCAGACAAGATTTAAACTTTGTCGACTGAAGACCCAAGTTTGGTTTGAAGATGAAAAATGTACCAAGCACAATGTTCTCTCACATTCCTGATTTCTAACACACACTCGCAGCGTTCGTTATGGTCTTGTGGCTGTCAGAGCAGAAACTAATGTTTTCTCCTTTCACGTTCATATGTAAATAGCATGAGCTTATTTCGTCCATTAGACTGAAAGATCTGAAAAAAGCCCATACATTTACACACACATAGACCCTCCTCTCGAAGAAATCAGGACAGAGGTGGTCAAAGGTGGACAAAAGAGATGGATTAAACACCAGAATGTGGGAATGTGTCTTTTTTGTCTACTTGTGATCCGATCGACCAAAACACATCTTACAGTTACACCAGTTGTAAACAGGGCCTAAATGATCAAGTTTTTGAGTTAATCTCAATGATCAGGGTTGCGTTTCCCAAAAGCATCATAAGCCTAAGCAGATTGTAGAACCATTGCTTCCAATAGTGTCTATGATCAACTTAGCTCACAATTGTTTTGGGAAACACAGCTCTGTTCAATGCAGTTAGTAGCTCACTGCAGATGATTATTATCAAGAATTTATGCTTTTATGGTGCATTTATATCTTTTTTTAAGCTTGAAAGCTCCGGGCCACATTTATTGCAATTGCATAGAAAAGAGTTACTAAATATATCCTTTTGTGTTCCGAGAAGAACAGAGGTCATATAGGTTTGCGAATGCAATGACGAGGGTGAGTAAATGATGGTAGACTTTTAATTCAAACTATCCCTTTAAGTTTAAATTCAGCACCAATCCAAACAAAGACTCCAAATATAACTCCATAAATACAGTATGGCAGACATGGATGTTATGCAATATTATGACAAGATTCAGCAAGTTCAGGAAGTTTTTAATAAAGGGGAAAAGAAATCTTTTGACCGTAGGCCTATCCAAAGCCTGTGATCTGCAGTAATTCATTTCATGGTGGAGAATGTTCTGAACCCCCTACAGTTGTTCAACGACACCTCTTTTCCAACACAAACCAGCCGTCTCCAAAAAACACTTCACTAGGGACCGTGTTCCCCACAGTGAGGTCAGCTGTACTTGATTCCGACCAGCTATTATGTTTGGTTGTGAGGCAAGGATCGTTTCTCCAATAAAATTTGATGATAATTTAGTCCATCTCCTTTGACAAAGGGGACAGCAAAGCAAATTATGGCCCCACCCTGTAAGACACCCTGACTAGGGCCAAAAACTCAGCATAGAGCAGATTGAACTTGGCCCGTGGACCCTCCAGATGTGTCATATAGAGAACATTTGGTCTTTTTACAATCTCAGTGCTTTTCCCTCCATTTCTCACTTGATATCCTCTGTATCCCGTGAAGAACTTGAAACAGCATGCTCTTTTTTTCCATAGCGGCTTGCCAGATTTTTTTTCTCTGATCTTAGCATCTCTCTTAGTCGTGTCGTTTCAAGAAACACTTGATGTGGGAAAATACTGAACAAATCCGTAACCCTGTTTAATATGTATTAAACAGTATCATGTATCTCGTTTGAGCTTGAACATGTCTCAGAACACTTTATTTTTTTGTCTGAAATATTCTGTACTTATTACTGTTGGACAGACAGAACTTCTGATTACAGAATCTGTATACAGTTTTGGATTTCTTTAAAACTGTTTGTTGAGAATTATTTCCCTTTAACTCTTTCCACGCCATTGACTGAAGTTTCCATAATTTTTGAGACAGCGCTTTTTCTCAGCTTTTTGTTCAAAATGTTGTTTTTTTATGAAACTTACCCACATTCAAGTGTTGTTTTAAATCAGAGGCTCTTTTATATATATATATATATTTTGCACGTTCAGATATTCATAGAACAAAATATTATGGGGGACATGATGAAATTGAAATTGATGAAATCCCCACCCTCAAGTAAGTAAGTAAGTAAAATGTATTTGTATAGCACATTTCACAGATAAAAAATCACAAAGTGCTTTACAACAAAAGGAAGAATTCACAATTCTTATAAATTGTTTATATTCTTACAAACAGCACATACAACTAAAATGGACTGTGATTGATCGATTCACATGTCAATCACACTGCCTCTTCCTGTCTAGGTGGAAATAAGCTGCAATGTGGAGCAGACAGAGGATGCTTGTGCATCCTCGCTTCCTTCAAGGAAAGAAAATGAGGATGGAGGAATCAAATGAAATCTTATTTTTATATTGGAATATTCTTGATCAGTCGAGCTGTGCTCAAGGGATCTGCCCTTACATAGTTGAAGAGTGGTTATTTAAGAAATCCATAATATAGCTATAATAATAAAGCAAGATGCCCTGTTGAAATATGTAAGATGTATTGTTTATTTAAACTAAAAAGGTCAAATATAAAATGATTGTGACAGATGTGAATTTATACGTGCATCAGGTTTTTGCGACAAAAAAGACTTCTGCAACTGTGTATCCTCGCTCATAGCTCCTCTGGAAGCTTTGTCACTCCTCGTTCCATGCCAGTTAGAGAATTGCACCACAAGGCTATGAAATACCTCCAACCACCCGTAACATAATTTCCTAGCAACACCCCAGCAACCACATAGCAACGCCCTGGCAATAGTATTGTGGTGCAGCTTAGAAACTTTTTTCCCATCTTTGCTTTCCAGCATGTGACTATTTCAAGTCCAACAACAGGGTGAATGTGATTTCACCAAGTAGAACACGTTCCTGGATAAACATCCATGTTGATCCTGGAACAACATCCAATCAACCAATCAGATTTGAGAGAAAAGTTAATAGTTAATGTTAAGTAGGCTTACAACAAGTTTTATGGGCTTCTACATTCTCATTCACCTATTATTTCCATTTAATTTTAGGGGTAACTTATGGGTAGGGTTATGTTTATGGGTAGGGTTAAGACAGGACTGGAATGTTGTACCAGGTTCAACTAAAGATGTTGATCCAGGAACATGTCAAAATCACAATGACCCAAAAACTAAATTCAGAATACTGTAGCTTATACCATCCTGTTCTTAGTATTTCAGCTTTATTATTACATGGCCCAAATAGTAAGATGGTCAGTAGTATGCAGGTGTTCTATTCCGTATCCAGCAACACTTTTTAAGCTCCTCAATGAGCCTCATTCTCCCCTACACCAATCACAACACTTCTAGATAAGGCTCCGCCCCTCTCTGATCCCCGAGATTCCTCTTACTCATAGCCCTCCTAAGAACTTGTATTAATGATGCTATAAAAATGATAGATCCTAGCTATAACAGCGTTGTGTTCCCACGCAGCCTCAGCCCTGTCCAGTTATGACTGGAATGCTAGTTTTGCCATGTTTATGAAGATCCCATAGAGACCATTTTTTTTACATAAAACACCTAGTTCCTTTTTTTTACAAGAACTTTGTCATTGCAATATACGAAATGTCAGAGCTCCCACTGTGCATTGTCATAAAGTTTGTAAGAACAAGATCTTGTTTTAACCAGAAGCAACACATGCAAGGCAGGTTTTGTTTATTACGAAGCAAAATACTTTATAGTTATGAAATCCCACCAGTGAATGCATTGGTCATGTACACACTGCAGATAATACAATTGTAACTTGACAAATGGATTACAAATAGCAAATTAAATATTGCCTTTAATTTACTATTGCCTACTTTTTACTATTAACAAAATAATACTACTAATTATTATTATCATAATTTTGGAAAAATAAATAAGAACGTTTTATTTTTTTTTAAATAATAATATTATATTTATTTATTCCTCCATAATAATATGTCTCCAATGACAAATGTTTATCTGGTCTGGTAAAAAAAAAGACTAATTGTTTACTGCCACTGCCACATAGCGTAGCTATGGTTATCACTATATCAACCAATACAATTTTGGGAGTGACTCCTCTATTCTGAACATACCAAACGATAATTTAGAGGATTCACACCCTTATTTATGGTTGCTCTTAAAACTTTTCAACGTGTACGTGACCAGTGAATGCTCCATCCAGTTGCTTTTGCCTTGAAGCTGTAAAATAGAAAAACATTCATTATTCATCTGTCATTATTTTTCCCCAGTGCAAGTCATTCGAAATGTTTGTGAAGAGCCTCTCTTCACATCTTGTAAAGACCTGGGATGCAAACCCCACAATGCTTTTTTGCCAACAATTGCTCTCTTGCTCAAGGCTGCATTCCAGCAGAGGAGAGGTTCTTATTTTGCCTTTTTCCAAGCACCTGTTACCTTGGAGACTGGGTAACCAGGGAAACACAAACTAGCACTAGGAGGCAATATCCTCAGAAATGTACGAGACACACCCATGGAGATGAAATGGCCAGGAATCAATCATCCTGAATGTGCAATGGAGCTCTTTGTTAAAGCATTGCATTCAGGTTACATTAATTATTTGATAGAGTTGTGAAATCGTTTATCTTGAACATGCGGAAATTCGGGGATATTTGACAAAGAGAGATCCTTCAAGATGAAAAGTTGAGAAAACTCGAAATGTCATGGCAAAGAGATTTTTTTTTATGCAACAAATGTGTTTAGCTTTGCAATATATTAATAGCCTATAGAATAGTTTACTCAGACAACATATAGTTGCATATAGTTGATATAATATGTGTAAGATGAGATGTATAAGGGTTCTTACACACAAAAGCATCATTATGAAAAAAAATGTTTTTGCATCACCTCATTACTCTATGTGATGGTGATGGCAATGCATGTTGGGTACTCACAAACCCCTAATAAGTCACCAGTGATATTCAGTAAAATGTCATGATAACACGCTTATTGTTAAGCGTAGTGTCAGTTCTGGAAGGTCATGTTAGTCAAGCTCGCATCAGCTGACTCTCAGCTGATCCACGTCTACCTATAGGAATACGACGCCTATCACTGTATACATAATATAACTCCTTCAGTATTATCAGCAGCTATTGCGTTTCTCAGGAGTTCATTACCCTCCTCCATCCCCAGCTCCTCCTCTCGCCAGTCAGGATGGCACGATTCCCCTGAATCAGAATAAATTCTCGAATCATGTACTTTAAAATCTTGAATTAATGATATCTGCAATACATTCATGTTGGTTCTGTTCTGTTCACCTTAAGGGGGGTTATTGCTGCTCTCGCTGCTCATGGATGCGCAGGGAGTTCTCGCCCAGAACAGAACCATACCGCCAGTCCTAACTGTATGATAATTGTCAATCGTATTTGACGATAGTGGTCTTGACAGAAATCAGTTATTGTTAGTTTAACATGTATGTGTGAGTCCAAAGTTGCGCCATAGAAAAATAATAAAAATGTAATTGCAACTTTTTATCTCAAAATTCTGCAATTGCGAATTGCAAGATAAAAAGTTGCAATTGTCTTTTAAATTGTTTTATTACATGGCAGAAACAAGCTTCCATAAGAACCGCTCTGAGCATGCATACGGTAGGCTACTGATATAATATGTACAACTCTTTGTTCCATAGACATTGTAATGTTTAAATAATTGTGTAAATTTGAAGTTGGGTAAAGTCAAAGTTGCATGATATTGCGTGGAACTAATTCCACAATGTTTATAAGAACAACAAATATTTGTTCTTATTTCCCCCAGTGAAATTGAGTGGACACGGACACGCTCAACAGTTCCACGGTGAACTTTCACGGTGATGTATTGGGTTCTAATACCCCTTCATTTGTCACTCGGAAACAGTTTGCTGGAGCGAGCGCTACATTTTTGGAAGTGCAGGTTGCATGTCAAACTTCAGCGAGTGTTTAGAAAAGTCAACACAATTAACCACAAGAGATTAATCTGTCTCCACCCTCACTTCACTTAACATTCCTTCCTCTCGTTACTGTGATTAATAATTCCCACAAATACCAGGCTAAAACCCAGTCATTAAACACAGACAGTCATGCCTCGGACTTCTCAGTCTACATTCTGCAGCTTGCGTTTAATTCGTAAAATACTTTCCTCGCTCATAATTTATATAACGACTCTGACAGCCCATTATCAGGGTGGCAACTCTAAATAAACAGCGCGAAGGAGTCGTTTTGTTGACCCTGTCGTCGACTCAGGACTGATTCTTTTTCGTGTGTGTTTGGATCAACATTAGGTCATGTTCTGTCATTTTAAGAGGTGTATTGCAGATAAACTTCAATGCTAGAGGTTATCTGTTTTGACTTGTTTGATAACCTGTGACCAAAGCTACTGTTCTCTTGTCTCACTGATGAGATGAACTGGAGTGAAGGAGTGGTGTGGTTTTTACATTCCCATCATGCAGAGAGTGGACATCTGCCATCCGCTTATCCGCATGCAGTCTTCTTTTTAAACAAGTCAGTCAAGAGAAATGTTCAGACTGCGTGGGAGATTCACAGTGATTCCTCCCTGCTGAGCTGCAGATCGTTTTGAGGCGCTTTCTCATGGTCTATGGGAGCTAGAGCTGAGTCATGTGACAACACAAAAATCACATCACACACACAAAATCAATGCTTTTTACAGAATTTATCTTAGGTAATGTTAATTTATAAAAAAAAATTTGTTGTTGCTGTGTTAAAGGGGCCATCAAAATAAAGTGAATCCATACTGTAGGTGACGTACAGTAGTTACACATTACTACATGTACTTACTATAGTAATAACAGTAAATTATGCATAATTAAGTAACTAACCCAAAACCAAACCCTAATGGTAACTCTATAGTAAGTACATATAGTTAATATTGCTCAGTACTTATCTGAGTAAGCACAATGTAACTGTATCAACTTAAAATAAAGTGTTTCTATATCAAAGTGTCCTGAAAAAAAACTGTAATTGTTTTCATAAAGATATTAAGCAGCACAACTGTTTTTGAGCATGATGATAATAATAAATGTTTCTTGAGCACCAAATCATTGATTTCTGAAGGATCATTTGACACTGAAAATGCAGTTTTGCCATCACAGGAATAAATTACATTTTAAAATGTATTAAAATGTAATACCGTTATTTTAAATTGTAATAATATTTCACATTATGGTTTTTACACTATTTTTAATTCAATAAAAGCACTCTTGGTGAGCATAAGAGACTTCTTTCAAACAGAATATAAAATCTTACCGACTCTTTTTAATGGTAGTGTATTGCAAATTAACATTAAACATTAAACATTCTGTAAATATTAAGTTCACTATTTCATGTTTTCTAGTGCATTAGATAATGTAAACACATTTAACCTTATTGTAAAGTGCTACCAAAATTGGACAATCAATAATGGACTGAATAATGGCACGATGGATCAACATTATATACATGTTATCAGTGGGAACCACAGGGTTGTGTGGACGGAGTTGGACCTCATGTCACAGCCCACTGCCCTCTCATGGTTTTAATACATCCAGGCCCTGCTGGCGCACAGCTCAAAGACTAAACACAGGACATTCACATATGTGTGTGTGAACGTAGACATGAGTTTCCTGCTAGTTCTCCCCAAATAGTGCAGACCACATCAAATGCAAGAAAGGGTACTGGACTGACTTTGAGGACCTCTGGATACGCTGACTGAGAGAGACAAATGCTCCGAGAACGTGCCTGAGCTGAATTACAGTTATAGTTCAGTCAAAAATGTACATTGTCATCATTAACTCACCCCCATGATGTTCCACATCTTATTATTTTCTTAAACAAAAGCAGACATAATCATGAAATGTACATAGACAAAGATATATTTATTTTTCAGAAGGACGCCTTTAGCAGTGGCATAATGATAAATGTACTTGAGAAACAACAAACTTTTTTAATTATTGTTTTTTAGAGAATTTTTACTTTTTTAAAGTATGAAGAGGTTAAAAACAAGTGAAAAAATATGTTGGTGCTGTTAGACAAAACACATCTATTCAGAATACAAAGAAAGCATGTCTTAATATCTTAATGCTGTGTTGCTTCAAGTAAAATACTTGATGATGTCTTTTTCTCAAAACTAAAAAGTTATTAAGAAGTCATCTTTGTTTGCAGTGTACCATAATTATCTTAAAAATCTCATTTTAATCTCATTGGCCTGACTGGAGTTGACAGCACTCCGCATCACGTTTTTTTAATCAAAAGTTATTTGACAAAAAAAAAAACATACTTTTGTTGTGCATTTAGACAAACATTTAAAATCCGGTGCAATTTCTCTCACTTGATGATTCTAATACTGTGGCTAAAACTTTTAAATAGTACAATATTTGGCCCCAGGGTTTGTCTCAAACTCTGCCTTTTTCACTGTGCATTGCATGGAAAAAAAGAAAAGAAAAGAGGGCTGTAATGACATGAGGGTGAGTAAATGATGAAAGAATTTTCATTTGGGTGAACTGCTCAGTGAAACAGAGATGGAGTAAGTCGGGTGTGGTGATGGAGAAATGCTCAGCAGGAAACAAGCTCAGAGTTCAGGGAGCAAAAGAGCCAAACTTTTTTTTCCGAATCAGCACGCATACGCCGGGAAAGGCCTCGCCGTGTCTGTCCCTTCCCTAATTAGTCCCTTCTGACAGTTGTTATCTTAAAGAAAACAGCAGTTGCCTAGACGTTCTGTCAAGCGCACTTGAAACGCAGAGGGAAAATTGAGAAGGCTCCATCTGAAACATCACCGCGTCGCTACCACTTCTGCCCATGCTGCGCAGAAGAGTGACTTAGCAGTGACTCAGATTCATCCCTGCCAAGACAAAGCCACCCCGGCACATTGATCAGCATCTCTGGTTTAATGAGCACTGCCAGTGGGGCGTCCGACAGTTTACGTCTGAGGTCTCTGCCTCTTCATTAGGCTGCGATTAATCATGTTGGCTCGCGATGAGGTATCGCTTCTGGGAGCTCCGGAGTTACTGGAAGCAGAACAGCTCAGCAAACAGACCTTTAGGAGGATCTGAACACGCGGCATGAGAAATGGAGGTGGCCTCAAACTCGTTTCCCTCCAGTCACGTGGCTAGACGCTCAATGATCCGGGCATGGTCGATTTCACAGCGGGAACTGGACCAAGCTGACTGCGTCACGGCCACGTAATCAATCTCATTTATTATGCAAATGTTTCCTGCCTGCTCATTTAAAATATATGTCTGGTAAACTAATTGCAACACCTAAGATGAGCATTTGTTAGAGCATCAAACGTGCCTGTAAGTGAGACCCTGAAAAACCTCCAGAGTGTTCTGGGGATTTGAGCTCAGTCAGCAAGTTTGTAAGGCAACAGAACTCTGTCCTAAAGACGTGCAACAAGCATCTAGCCACCATGTGCCTCTGCATGACGCTACATGTTCCTATATCTCACTCTCTCTGTGTGTTGGCCTGTATGACACTTGTTAAATATAGAGTATTGCAGCCCGGGGCAGTTAACGAATGACGTTGGTAGTTAAAGCCCAGAAAGTCAGCAGAAATAGGCTCCAGTAATAAACCGAAAGGTTAAATACTTGATGGAGTGTTTTGTGCAGATCAGAATGAGATAGAAAGAAGCAAGTAATGTATCTCTACGTGTGTGGCATTGTCTAATTGTGGTGCCATGGTGTGTATCAGACCAGCAAAAGAAAGAATTGAAAGTTAAAAGGACTATGAAAAGTCCAGAAGGATTTGTTAGTTGGATCAAGAAGACTTTGGCTTGTTTTATAGCGACAGCAGTGTCTTCAACTGGTGGCCCGCTTTTCTCTTTAAGGGTGTCTACTGCCTACGCACTTTATGTGGGAATGAGTTGACGCAAGGACATAGACGGAATCTGGTGAAGTCAGACCTGCACATTCATATAGCAAAAAAAGAAAAAAAAAGAAAAAAATGATGACCATATTAAAATGATCAAGTATATCTGACAGTGGGGAATTGTCAGGAAAGTACAAGGATAGAGTGGAAATGGACAAGCAAATGCAATTTCACTGAAATTAGATGCTAAAATCTTTTTTAACTACTTTTAACAAATTGGTCTTGAGATTATTCTTATTAAGTCATGCAGTTCCCATCAAGTTCATACAGGTGTCCAGAAGAATAACCACTGGTGTAGTTCGTCATATGAACAATAAACATTTTCCAGAAAGTTTGACAACTAGAATGTGTCCAAACCATATCTGCAGTATTGCTTCATATTTTAAAACCTAACAAACTTATTTTAAAAAGGGTTTGATTGAAAATAATGGCACTATATATATATATATATATATATATATATATATATATATATATATATATATATATATATATATATATATATATACGTATAAACGTTTCTATTTCAAATAAATGCTTTTCAGCTTTTTAGTCATCAAAAAATATTGGACAAATGTATCACTGTTTCTAAAAAAAAATATTAAGAAGCTGTTTTCAACATTGATTACAATAAGAAATGTTTTTTGACCACCAAATTAGCATATTATAATGATTTCTGAAGGACCATGTAACACTGAAGACTCTGGAGTTGCTATCAAAGGGTAAATTACATTTTAATACATGGTATATTAAATTTGAAAAAAGTTTCACAATATTACTGTATTTTGATAACTAAATATTTGAGCACAAGAGACTTTCATAAACATAAAAAAAATTATAATAATCGTACCAACACTAAACTTTTGAACAGTAGTGTATGTATGTTCTAGTTGGCTGTGATTGTGTTGTATTGTTTCTCATTTTTGCTTTTGGTGTGGGCAGGAAAATGCCTTTTTGCTGTAAAGTTGTCGGTTAGGACTCTGTCTAAAGCTTCACCTGCATGAAGTGAGAGCCGATAATGAGCAGTAGGATTCGTCCCAAACACAGACAGCCCATCCACCGCAGAGCGTAGGCAGCGGCCACAGTCAGAGAGCACTGCTGGGCCAGGACACACTGAGTGAGACCTGTTAGAGCCTTATTAAAGGTTGGCGACCGGGGCTGGGTATTTTCAGACTGACGCGTTAATTTCCAGCAGGACTGTGGCTCATTGTGGAGTGGTGGGCTCAAAGCTTCGCAAAGGCCACACATGCTGCGCAGTGAAATGGATGTGAACACAGTCGAAGGTTTTGGACTACTTGCAAGGTGATCAGCCAAACCACTCTAAGGGCTGGCTCTTGTTGGTGCCATGCCACCAGACACTGACAGTGTCAACATCATTACTGTCAGATGCAATAAATGCCCGGGGTTCTTATGAGCCGCTCTGCAATGGCTTACCAGATTTGCCTTTTTCTCTGTCTGGATCACTGGAGTAGACCTTCACCTTTTCTTAAGCTGACTGTTACGGAGTCAGTTGTGTCTGAGCACAAGAGGTCACAGACTGTCCATTCTTTAGACAAACTCAAAGTAATTTTGATAGTAAGATCATGATGTGAGGATATATATATATATATATATATATATATATATACACACACACACACACACACACACACACACACACACACTAAAAAATCCAGGGTTGTTTTCACAGGGTTGTATTCACAAATATGGACAAACCAAATATGGGTTAAAAATGTAAGGCTTGAAACAACCCAGCATTTTTAGAGTGTATATCATATATTATAATTACATATAGAAAAGTTACTGTAGAATCAATTCATCAATATGTACTGTAGGCCTTTCTTTGGACACTAAATATGTTTGGTGTAAATTTCAGATGTGCTGAAACTGATATTTGTCAATGTTCAGAAGTACACAATAATTCATAAGCGAACAGACAAGAATTATAAGTCAGAACATTTTACCTTTTGATTTCATTTAATGTCATTAAATGGATTTATATTTGTTTTTGCCTGTCACATCACAGCTCAGTATAATTTGAAAGTTGTGGGTCAGTATTGCCCTGACATTCTACAGCTCGCTCTGATGATTGGCTCAAAAAGCCTGAGCACAGATGCCAACTGCTATTGTGATGAATGGGAATGCTGACGGATAGCTTTCTCCAGGTGGAATGGACCTCCTTAGCTTATCTCTGTCCTGCTCGCAAATTAACTGTGGGAACAGATGTCCAATAAACAGGACAAACAAAAGGGTCATGTTCCTATGACATCCTCGATTTGTTAACATATCCCAGAGACAAACAGCATGTGGCAGTGCCGGTCCTTCCTATATGCAAACTACACAGGGTGCGTACTGCATAGGGCCCCTGAACCATCAAGGGCCCCCTTGTTTTTTAATTTTTTAATTATATAAGTAGCATGACACTACATAATGTAAACATTTATTTTATGAATATAAAAAACTTAGTAATTATTGCTTAGTGACCTAGTATATAAACTCACTTATCGGTAAATGGAGTCATGTGGAAATGTATTTTTCTAATACCTAATGGTTTATATTTATTTAATAACTGGTTTGGACTCGGAAATAATTTAGTGCGGCATATAATGACATGCATCTTGATATCGATATATATATATATATATATATATATATATATATATATATATATATATATATATATATATATATATATATATATATATATCTTCCAAACAAAGCTATCTGTCTGAAGCAGAAAAATATCAATGCGCCAAGTCTTTTGTAGCATTAAAAAAAAAAAAAAAAACACAGCCCAGATCTCCGGGTTCAATAAAGTCAACGGTGTTTCGAGAGAAATGGCCAATGATGAAATGTAATTTTTAATTTGTTGTCAGTATTCATCAATAATCAACACGTTATTGTGCGTGGTTTAATGTACAGTATAAGAAATAAACACATTGCTGTTCAGTCGTGCAAGCTGTGCTGTGAGTCCTGTCAAGTGCTTTAAAGCAATACCCATTAGTCTAAAGTTAGTACATTTAGGCCCGGTTTCACAGAAAGAGCTTAGACTAAGCCAGGATTAAGCCTTAGTACAATTACCAGTGTTTTGTCTCAAGATGCACACCAGTAATGTTTTTCTTCTAGGGCAAGTTTATAAAAGCTACTTAAATGCCCTAGAAAAAACATTACTGGTGTGCATCTTGAGACAAAACAATGGCACTGGCAGAGGTGTAAAGTCCAGGTTCAGATAGTAAAAATCATCCTCAGTATTTTGTTCCAAATCACCTGGATTTGCTAATTAGCTAATTTTTTTCAGCCAGGAGATAGAACTAAATAAGCTGGCTGAGTTCATGGGTGGAATAAACATATGGCAGGACTTTCTGACCCCTGGACTTTACACCTCTGGGCACTGGCATATTTTAAGATATGTCAGTAGAAGTTCCTACTGAACATCTTGTTCATTGCTGAACATTGTTGATATGTGAAATCAACCCAAACAAACACACCACTCTCTTCAATGCTCCGCCTCCAAAACTCACCCTCCAATCCTAACCGGCCGCCCTGCTCTCGAACCCAGCAACAAATTCAAGAAAAGACCAATATCATCGCAACTTATTCAGCAAGCCTTGGACTCATTATACACAAAGGGAAGAGCAAGATCCTCAAAGTTAACAACAACAACACGACTCCCATCAGGCTAGAAGGAGAAGCACTAGAGGAAGTGGAAAGCTTCACCTATCTTGGCAGCGTAGTCGACAAGTTGGGAGGGACAGAGGCAGATGTGAAGGTGCGGATTGGAAAGGCAAGGGCAGCTTTCCACCAGCTGAAGAAAGTCTGGGGATCCTCTGAGCTGCCTAGGAACACCAAGATCAGGATCTTTAACTCCTTGATAAAGCCTGTTCTACTGTACGGTGCAGAGACCTGGAGAACAACAGTCACTACCATGAAGAAAATCCAGTCCTTTATTAACACCTGTCTCAGACGAATCCTAAGGGTACACTGGCCGAACACCATCAGTAACCTGGAGCTGTGGCAGCGAACAGGACAGCAGCCTATTGAGGAAGAGATCCCCCAAAGACGCTGGAGATGGGTTGGCCATACCCTTCGCAAGCCTGCATCAAGCACAGCAAGACAGGCCCTCTTTTGGAACCCACAAGGGAAAAGGAAGAGAGGCAGGCCAAGGAACAGCTGGCGTCTGGCCACACATGGGGACAGTTAGAGAAGTTGGCTCAGGACCGGGTCGGCTGGAGAACCCTTGTTCGTGGCCTATGCCCAAAGTTGGGCGGAAGGCGTAAGTAAAGTAAGTAATGTACTTATCTATTTCATTGTGAGTGCAGTACGCTTGCAGAGAGATCCCACCCATTCGCTCTTCTGATTGGCTGTGATTTTTGATTGGCACATGGTGAACGATTTTCTTTCTTTGTAGGCATTCACGTTATAATATGTTGTGAGTGTTAGACATAAGCCACATTTCCATTTTAGATTTGCGATATTTTCGAAAAGTCGATAAATTTTTTTTGCCAAAATGACGCGTTTCCATTAACCGATATTATTCGACTAAACTTCTTTTTTTTTCCACTTGCGATAAGTCATTCTAAAAATCATGGCAACAGATGTTGGTATGTTTACGTATATATCCCAGTCACCGCACTAGCCATTATTTTTAATCGAAGGAGACGTAGGCTTGTTATCCAAGCATTAATGGCAAGGAAAGAAGCACTTATACCTGGGAGAAGCACATGGCAGGTGTTTCTGGGAGTTTCTCTCTCCTTATCTGCTTCAAGGTCTTGATAAATTGTGGCATTTATTTGTTGTTTAGAATCCAGTATTCCTGTAATTCATTTGTCTTTTATGAGTTTAATAAAGAATTCTGTCTCGTCTTCTGTCCAAACATACTGCGTCATCTTTAAAGAATGTTCGACTTTTACGTATGCAAAGTGACATATAAATGTGAAATATTCCTTTTTTGAATTGCCTGAAAAACCACCTCATGTAAGTGTGAAAACTTTTTTGCAATACATGGGAGTTTTCACGACATTGATGCGTTTCCATTGGACGTATTTTCAATTCGCAATTTCAATTTGCGCAATTTGAAGGGTTATGGGAACTATAGTCAGTTTGATGTCGATAAAAAAACACAGGCTGATATTAAAGTTTGCAGATCTTCTGGCTAAGCATTGACTCCTTTGACATTTTGGTGCAAAGGATAATGTAATGCAAAAGAGGCCTGTCATGTACTGTAGAGCTTCTTCTCATTTCTCATCCTTGTCTTTACAAGGATCATCTCCCAGAGATAAATTGAGCTGTCAGTTAATGACGGACTGAGTCTAAGCTAAAAACCGCTGAAGACAGGAAACATTTGACAACAGACATGCCTTAAAATTAAAACAAAAACTTACCTTACTGAATTGTCAGATCCAAGTAGTTTCCTTTTAATCGTTAACCGCAAAAAGTGCTGTGATTTCTACAAGATCTGACAACATTTCCCTACTCTTTGCTTCGGTTTTCCAGAAATCTAGGTCATGTAGAACCTTGGGAATGGAAAGACGCATAGGAGCATCTAACTGACAGATGTTTTATAATATTGTCTTTTTGTGCCTTTGTCGGATTGAAATTCATGAGATTCATCCTGCAAAGCATCAGACTCAGAAATGTAGACAGCTCCTTTGTTCCAAAGTTCTCAACTGCGGACAATGTGTTCCAATTAAAGCTTTTGGCATTGTTCATGGATACTTGAATTATTTGTTTCCAGTAAAGTTGTGAACACCCAGTTATTTTAATCTGTGGGGCAAATCACAAAGGAGTCTGGCTGTTCTGGCTGTCTGGATATTCGCTGTCTCTGAAAAGAAGGTGACAGACACTTTAGTGTACTTTAATTGTGGCAAATTAGTGAGAAGCTTTTAAAAAAATGCACCAGTCCACATACCCATCCATTTGAGGACTCTTTGTCTGCCTAAACCACAAACAGGAATAAGAATCTATGATGCCTTTAAAATGCACACCTTGTTTTAGAAGAGGATCATATAAGTTGACAGACAGCTGAAAAGCTATTCAGTGTTTGAATGGGCACAGCTTTGACAGATCCACATTGTTTATCACCTAGCCAGCAGGACTTTCGTTTTAGAAATAATATGCCTCAAAAGAAGTGCTTAACAGGCTCGCTGTGCATGACTAACAGAGCTTAAGGTGTCCATCTGTATTTCAATCGCTACTTTTCATCCCAACCAGGCCTAGCTTAGCCTTCCGACCCTGAACATCTGGCACCTGCAGAACAGAGAAAAAGACTATATACATACAGGTATATTTAGAGGGTATGCATTGACGTCAGATTTCCGCCAGAACACTCTCCCCTCAGCCGGACTGAGTGGCAAAAGAGCTGCTGCATGACTGCATTTGAAACTGCGAAAACGTGAGAAAACTAACGATTATCATTTGACTCAATATTGTGTTCCTTACAACTTACCAAAGATCCAGTGATCCATGGATATTGGCATGCAGCCAGGAATTGTGTTTCCTGACATCTATATGTGCCTGATTTCGACGCTGGGGAAATACATAAAGCTAATTTGCCTGTGAATGCTTTATATAAATACAATATAGGTTGGTCTAAATCTGAATGATCACTTCTATCAATGTTATATATGTCCAGCTCTAAAACTTGTATAGTTTTTTGTCAGTGTTTATTTAAAAAACATTTAAATAATTTAAATACATGAATTCTGCAGAAAATAATAAATTGATGAGTAGTCAATACTATGTATAACAATACAATATATAGGGTATGATTTTACCCCTAAATTCAGCATTTTGACACAAAATGATAACTGCAAATCCACCTTTTGCTGCCTGGAGTCCAGTTGTTTCTATTAATTGCAGTGATCCATTGCCTCTCTGTTCTGTAGCTTTCGGCAGTCTGTAAAAATATCCCTCAGATTTCTTGTCAAATCTAGTTGTCCCGGTTTAGATGTGTTTGTTATGTGTTAGAAATGTTGCCGCTCAGTCTTTTTGCCACTCAGTGGGCGTAACCGCAGTCATTCTGGCTGACGGTGAGGTCCCGTGCATACCCCCTCCCACTCTCTCTCTCTCTCTCTCTCTCTCTCTCTCTCTCTCTCTCTCTCTCTCTCTCTCTCTTGCATGCTGGGAGTTTTTGGGTGAGAGTGGTGTTTGAGTGAGAACTGACCTGCAAACTTTTTTTTGTTTTCTTACTTTTTTCTTTCTCTTTTCTTTTTCTTGTCTTTTCTCTTTTTTTCTTTTCACTTTTTTCTCCTTTGCATGTTCTGACAGGTCTTTTTTTATAGTAAGCGGTTAAATTTTTAAACGCAGCTAGGTTGCGCGACAGAGATGGCGTCTCCAGAGACGCCATCTCTGTCTTTGCAGCATGGTGTGCGGTGTGTACCTGATGACGGTGTTATGGTAGAGGACGTTCTCGTGGCAGTGGGAGATGAGGTAGGGTTTGAAAGTATTATTTATGCCTCCCGAATGAACAAAGCGGTTGTTGTATTTGTAAAAGAGAAAAACACTGCTTGTAGGCTGATTGAAAATGGTATTGTCATACGTGATAATCTTGTGCAGGTTACTCCGCTTTATGCACCTTCTAGTAAAATCATTATTTCGAATATCCCGCCTTTCATTTCAAATGAGGCGTTGGAACGTGAGTTATTGAGATTCGGTAAGTTTGCTAGCGAGTTCAGAACGATCTCTTTGGGTTGTAAACATCCGTCTTTAAAACATGTTCAGTCTTTTAGAAGACAAGTGTACATGTTTTTGGACTCTCCAGAAAATACTTTGGATGTTTCTTTCCGTGTAAAGCATGAAGGGAGATCTTATATGGTTTATGCAACTACTGGCAATTTGCGATGTTTTGATTGTGGTGACATAGGGCATAAGCGGATTGCGTGTCCACGTAAAGAGAATGGAGGAGCGAAACAAATAGTTTCAGAGGGGGATGTTGATGCTGTGATCATCTCAGTTGACAATGAAATCGCAGGTCCTTCTGGGTTACAGTCAGAAACTGATACAGTAGCGCGCGTCATCTCTGAGTTAGTGTCTGCGGTGCCGATGCAGTCAGATGAGTGCAGCGCTAGTGACGTCACTCGCAGCGGGAATGCGGAGAACCCCATAGCTGGAATTAGCGTTATTGTACCAGGTATCAGTAACGTTGAGCAAAGTAACAATAATGGTGAAGAATCTGATGAAGTTAATCCGAGTGGGTTATTAACTTGTACAGGCAATGATAGCATTGATGCCATGTCTGATGATGCAGATTCATTTGACATTGAGGGCTCACAAAAGGAAATTTCCTTATATCCCCTTGAGGAAATAAATCACTTCTTGGATGATACTTTTGGCAAACAGGTGAATGTCAAAGATTTTTTCCCAGATATTGAGAAGTTTGTTAGGTCTGTTACAGTTCTTCAAAAAGCAGTTGGTTTCGATATTTTGAGCGAAAAAAAGCGTTTTCGACTAAAGAAGCATCTTACAGTGATAAGAAAATGTAGGAAAGGAGGAAAAAAAGTTTCTTAAACTGATCAGGAATGCATCACATGGGTTTCCTCTTTTTTCTTCTTTTCTGTTATGTCTGTTTTTTCCTCCACCTAAATACATATATGGATAATTTGAGGGTGGGCTCCATTAATGTTAATGGTGGGAGGGATAGACATAAGCGTGATTTGTTATTAGAAAGCATACAGCTGAAAAGACTAAATGTTGTATTGCTTCAGGAAACTCATAGTGATGTAGATAATGAGGCTGATTGGAAAATGTGCTGGAAGGGCCAACAGATACTTAGTCATGGGACAAATTTTAGTGCAGGTGTGGCGATTCTTTTCTCTCCAGAAACTAGAGTTGATATTTTAAGCTCTGAAGAAGTTATAAAAGGTCGTCTTGTCTTAGTAAAGGCTGAAATTGAAGGTTTTCTTTTCTGTTTCATAAATGTGTATGTACCAAATGTGGGGCATGAGAGACTCACTTTTTTTAAGATTTTAAGTGGTATATTGAAACAGTGTCACAATAATGATAATGTGATAGTCGGGGGAGACTGGAATTGCACAGAAAATTTTACCATTGATCGAACTTCTGAGGAACCTCATATGCAATCTTCCATTTATTTGTCTAAAATAATTAAAGAGGCTGAATTATTAGATATGTGGAGGATTAAACATAATACTGCCAGACAATATACGTGGCTAAAAGTATCTGATGATAGAGTGAGTGCTGCCCGTTTGGACAGAATTTATATATCTAAATGTTCTAGTAATCGGGTTGTTGAGTGCTCAATTTTTCCAGTGGGGTTTTCAGACCATCATATGGTTTTAATGTCATTGGTGTTATCAAAGTCTTCAAGGAAATCTTCATATTGGCACTTTAATGCTAAATTATTACAAGATGTTAACTTCTGTAAACATTTTGAAGTTTTCTGGGAATGTTGGAAAAAAAAAAAACATACTTTTGAAAATTTAAGACAATGGTGGGAAATTGGAAAAACACAAATACGAATGTTTTGTCAGCAATATACAGTTAATTCCACGAATATGATAAAGAAAGCTATTCAATCTCTCGAACAATCTATAGTCTCCATAGAGAAAGATTTGTTGGATAGACATGATCCTGGTTTGTCTTACTGTTTACAACAAAAAAAGTGTGAGTTGGGGTCCTTGTTAAATGAAAGGGTGAAAGGAGCCTTGGTGAGGTCTCGTTTTATTGCAGTAAATGAGATGGATGCCCCAAGTGCATATTTTTTTAACCTGGAACGTTCAGTAGCGCAGCACAAACAAATGGCCTGCCTTCGTCTGCCCGATGGAAGGGTCACTACTAACATTGCAGAAATGCGTCATCATGCAGTGGACTTTTACTCCTGTTTATACACTGCAGAACATTGTGACTTGGACAGTGCTGAACAGTTATTTCTAGGCCTTCCTAAATTGGACTCTGACTCTAAGACTGCCTTGGACTCTTTCTTAACGTTTGAGGAACTTTCATCTGCCGCCACACAGCTCAGCTCGGGGCGTTCCCCTGGTGTCGATGGGTTGACATCAGAGTTCTATAAACACTTTTGGGACCTTCTTGGTGTTGATCTCTATGAAGTTTTTTGTGAATGTTTCAAAGATGGATTTTTGCCTGTTACATGTCGCCGTGCTGTTCTTTCTTTGCTTCCTAAAAAGGGAGATCTGTCTTTGTTAAAGAACTGGAGGCCTGTTGCCTTATTGACCACGGAATATAAGATCTTGTCAAAATGTCTTGCTAATAGGTTAAAGAAATACGTACACACAATAGTGCATAAAGATCAGACATACTGCATACCAAATAGGTCAATAATGGATAATTTGTTTTTAGTACGAGACATTTTAGACATTTGTAAAACTTTTAATTTAGGAGTTGGTTTGGTTGCCCTAGATCAGGAAAAAGCTTTTGATCGGGTGGATCACAGTTATTTATTCAATTTACTTAAAGTTTTGGGGTTTGGGGAAAGTTTTTTAAATTGGATACAACTCCTTTATGCTGGGGCTTCGTGTATGGTGAAAGTTGGGGGCGGTTTGAGTAAACCAATTTCTGTCCAAAGAGGAATACGGCAAGGTTGTCCATTGTCTGGTTTGTTGTACAGTATTGCTATTGAACCTCTACTTTTTAATTTAAGGAAGACTTTATGTGGGTTTTCAATACCAAATGTGATTCAGGATACAAATATCTCTATTACTGCTTATGCTGATGATGTGACTGTGTTGGTTAGCCGTGGGCAAGATATTACTGTTCTGTCTGAAGTCCTTCATTTATATGAGAAGGCTTCATCAGCGAAGGTAAATTGGGACAAAAGTGAGGCTTTTTGGGCAGGTCAAGATCCTCTACATTGTTTGCCATCACTGCCAGGAAAGCTTAATTGGGGCAAAGCAGGGTTAAAAATTTTGGGAGTTCATTTAGGTTCAAACGAGTTTCAGAAGTTAAATTGGGAGGGTGTTATGGAGAAAGTATGCACCCGATTGTCTCGCTGGACTTGGCTGCTACCCAAACTATCCTACAGGGGGAGAGTCTTGATTGCCAATAACTTGGTTGCTTCCACATTGTGGCACAGATTTAATGTGTTACAACCACCGGCTGGACTAGTGCAAGAAGTACAAAGGAAGTTGGTTAATTTTTTCTGGTCCGGACAACATTGGGTGCGTTCCTCTGTACTGTTTCTTCCGACACAAGAAGGAGGCCACAGTTTGGTGGATATCAGGTCCAGGTTAATGACATTTCGTTTACAAGCTGCCCAGAAACTATTATACAACAATGATAGCTCTTGGTTTGACACCGCAGTGGTACTTTTGAGACGAGCTGGTGGAATGGGACTTGATAAGCATTTGTTTCTGATGAAGCTAGAAGAGACTGAGCTTACAGATCTTACTCCCTTCTACAAATCCGTTCTGGAAGCCTGGAAAGTTTTTGCATTTTCAAGATCACCTGAAGTAACTGCCGGGATGTGGCTGTTGGAGGAACCATTGTTTCTTAACTCTTTTCTGCCTTCGAGACTTCTATCCTCAGCTTCTCTGCGTGCACGTCTACTGTCTGCAGGGTGCACAAAGCTGGGGCATTTACTACACACCAGTGTGGAATCATTGGGCAGGAAAGCTGGAGTAAAGTCAACAAGAGTACTACAAAAGCTCATCACAGAGGTCATTGGAGAACTGGATTTTAACTATCGTTCCTTCCTGGATAATCCAGCCATGATAGATGAATGGAGAGGTGGATGTGAGTATTGCTTTCCCTCTCTGACTGTAAGAGCTGCTGTGGAGGACTGGCAGGAGGAGAGGAGGGGTCTACTGTCTTTCAGAACTCCACAAATGGATGGATTTGAGTCGGTGGGAAAGAAAGCCCTTTATGTCACCTGTGTAAAAGTGTCTAATTTACGTTCTTTGACTGGGGTTCTTTCAACGAAATGGACAGAGGTTTTTGGCACTGACTCTTCCCCTAATGGTAGTTGGCGTATCTTGTACAAGCGTCCGATTGACCAGCGGACTGGTGACCTCCAGTGGAGGATTGTACATGGATGCATAGCTACAAACAGGCATGTGGTGCATATTGATCCTAGTGTCAGTGTGGTTTGTCCTTTTTGTGTAGATACTGAATCTGTTTTTCATTTGTTCATGCAATGTACAAGGTTGATGGATTTGTTCTCTTTGTTAACAGAGTGGGTTACATCTTTGGGAGAAACTTTCTCTTTTCAGTTGTTTATCTTTGGTCCAAAGTACACCGTTGAGCAAAAGAATGTTTTGGTTTTACTTAATTTTCTTTTTGGGAATGCAAAATTAGCCATCTGGAAAACTAGAAAAAATAAGATAGTTGGACAAGGTGCAGTAAATCCAGTTTTCATGTTTTTGGGCCTAGTGGGTTCTCGTCTCAGAGTGGAATATGCGTACTATAAATTAGTTGGGCGCATAGAGCATTTTATGGAAATTTGGGGGATAAACCATGTTTTATGTACAGTTTATGATGATGAATTGGTGCTAAAATTTTAATGTTTAAATAAACATTTGTTGTGATGATGAATGGTTGTTATCATCATCATCATATTGTGTTGAACAAATATGTTTGTTTATAATTGTTTGTTAAAATAAAAGTGTCTTTAATCCTCTCTCTCTCTCTCTCTCTCTCTCTCTCTCTCTCTCTCTCTCTCTCTCTCTCTCTCTCTCTCTCTCTCTCTCTCTCTCTCTCTCTATATATATATATATATATATATATATACAGTATATACTGTAGCTGCATCCATGCCTATAGGTGTCATTATAAAGCACAATACTAATTGCATATTGGTTGTTTAGGAAAGCAAAAAAGAGCTATAGTTAAACATGAACAAATCATTACTTGTTGTACCCTTATCAATTCTGTTTTAATTGTTTATTGCAGGCTAGGTTGCCATTCAGAAGGCTTGGAGTATAGCGCACACAAGTCTGGACTACTTTATGTTGTGTTTTTTACAGTGCTTTTGTAGTCCTTTTAGTCCATTTGTCCATGTGAAGATTATTCAAATATTCTACATTGTTATCTACAGAGAAAGATAACAGCATACATATTTGTAACAACATGAGGGTGAGTAAATAATGACAGAATTTTCATTTTGGCTGAACTATTCCTTTAATATTAGAGACTTCAGGACATCTGAATGATATTAGCATTTTAAAAAAGAGGGTGGAAAGGTACACAGTAAGGACGGCAATAATTTAGTGAAACTGCAATTCAATCAGAATCTATCTGTCTTTCATGGACAGTGCTTGGGGAAAATAACAGTGCCTTAAATGTGAGATGTATTTTCAGCCGTCTGGATGTGGATCCAACATGTGGTTGACATGAAATCCAGACGGCAACACGGAGAAGGCTGCACCCTGCAATAAAATGAAATCCTGACATAGATTCTCGAAAAAAAAGGCAAAAAGGAGATTCCTAAAAAGTTCCTTTTTACCTTTCAGAGACCCCTGTGTCTGTTAGACTAACCCAGCCTAGAAATGTGGGGGAAGAATCGCTGCAGACTGATGGAGAAAGATCCGCCTGCAGGATTAGTTTTAAGAACGAGGTGGAGGGTGGAAGTGGGCAGAGTGGCCTGGCACAAAGACTCTTCCTTCGCGAGCAGCCAACAGAACGGCCTCTGTGGCCACTGTGGCATTGCCGAAATGTCTCCTCAGACCAAAGGCAGCAGCCGTCTGAATTATCCAAAACATGTTTCACTGGGAGCGTTTGTCTCGTGCTGCAGTTCCCAGGAATAACAGAACTATTCAAATATTTGAGGGATGCTGTAGAGATGTGCATGTCCCAATAACTTTGAAGGCACCTGACTTGTAAATCTAGAGAAATGAATGCATTCCTGGGCTTGTTTTGTGAGCATGTCATAAAAGAGCCACACTTTAAAAATTCACGTTGTAATTCATTATGAGACGCATTTCAGCAAAAAAAAAAAAAAAAAAACACCAGTTAAGAATGTTGCCCAGTTCAAGTAAAAAAATGTTTTTATACTTTTGGTATAGTGTGGCATTTTATTGATAGGCTACTTTTGATATGGAATGCAATAGAATAATATTTAGAATAAACATTTATCTTGTTGTGGCCACGATTTTGACATGTATTTTTACGTATTTTATACTGAGCAATATATTGTAGCATTGTATCTATTGTAGATATATATTGATATTATTGGATTCTACACAAAGGGTAAATGCAATGCTATGATATCTTAAAGATAATATATTTTAATGTGGTAGTTTAGAATGAATTATACTGACTAATAACTAAAAATATAAAAATGACTACTTTTAATGTCTAGTAGTGATGCTACTAACTTCTCAGCTGTTTTCACAGTAACAAGCTACCTTTTACAATTAACTGTAGCATGATAAAACACCAAACTGCTTGTTTTTGTCACATTGTATGGCATCGGCCAACTAACAACCAACATGCATGTTAAGCATTGAGGAGCAGTTGAGGATTTATTTTAGTCAGTTCATTCTTGTAAATCAACCGTTTACAAATACACTTGCTCTGCGTCCGAAATCGCATACTGCAAGAAGTACTACATTTGGTTTGAAACTTACTTCATGACAGTTAAAAAATATATATGTTCTATATAATATGAATGTGTGTAGTGTGTAGTATTACATCCGCCATGCTGACATTGTCATGTGACCTCACTTCTCTCTTCAGATGCATCAAGGCTGATTTATACTTCTGCGTCAAACTGACGCCGTAGCTACGCCGTAGGCTGTGTGTAGCGCGTGTACCCTCCGGCGTACCCTGACGTGCACCTCTCCAAAAATGTAACAACGCGTCAATTCTACGCGGACGCAAGGGCTGTGATTGGTCTGCTAGAACCCCTCCCTCGGGTTTCACACGCTCCCTCTGCAGGTGTAATTTCGCGTCAACGCGGACAACGACGCATAAGTATAAACGAAAACCAACGCGTTGCCTACAGCGTAGAGGCTCCGGCGTAGGTCCGACGCAGAAGTATAAATCAGCCTTCAGGTGCATCACTTTAGTTTTATTCAGAAATCCTCTCCCATGGCCTCATGGGATGGTAAAGTGTCCATCATATGCCCACTTCAGAATCTCACTGGAAGTAGGTCTTCTGGGTACTTTTTGTCTATTTTGTGTAAATATATTTATATCATGACAACTCTCTGAAGATTTGTCAGCATGGTAATGCTATTATGGTAATGGTCTTGGCTGAATAGATCTGCACTGCTTCTGCTGTTGATTAAGTGTTGCTGTAGAGTATTGCTTCTGCTGCAGGGTAAGTACTGAGACTTGCTACTGACAATGGTTTCACTTTATTTGGATGGTTCCTTTAACACATTCTGTTATCTATAAGTAACATTGCCCCTTCATGTCTACTAACTCTCATTAGAGTGTTAGTAGAGCATTAGTAGACTGGTAGGGTTAGGGTTAGAATAAGTTGGCATGTAGTTGCAAAGTTACCAATAGTAAGTAGAGTGTCTGTTGGAGGAGCATCACAATAAAGAGTTTGCAGATATTAAGCAGACAGTCTACTAATACTCTAATGAGGGTTAGTTGACATGTATTTGCACAGTTACTGATAGTTAACAGAATGTTCAAAAGGGACCATCAAAATAAAGTGTTACCCTGCCAATATATACACCTATGCTGTGAGCATGATAGACATTCTTCAGCACAAATAGCATATATAAAATGACCCGCAGCAGATACAGGTGGAGCTGGGGATGGTGGAGGGTTTCAGTGGAACTCTGACAGGGTGTTGCTAACTGCTTTAGTGAATAATAAGCAGCTATGTAAATGTTGAGCAGAAAGCTCCTTGGCTGCTCCAATCAGCTTGTGCCATGTAGTTAACAATGTAAATATCATCCGTTCCATTAACGACTCATCAGCCTGCGCCATATAGAGTTTCATGACAGAACTTGGTATTTATTGCTATATAAATGCTGTTTAATAATGGCACTCCTTTTGAGAGCCTCATTATTTTTGTGCTAGATAAATGCTCCTTTTATTGCAAAATAAATTGTCATCTAATAGTTATTTTTTTAAAGACATGTTCTCATTAAATAGCTTCATTGTAGCTACTGTTTTAAAAGGGCAACATGAATGTAGTTCAAATAGTTTAAATTATGAGTGGTTTCTAGCTTGGGAAGGTACGGTTTCAAAATAGCTTCCTCAACAGTGAAACCAAAAGCCTTGATTGGTGTCATTTACTGCCCTCTGTGCTTCTGACCAATAGACTTGAATTATCAGCGGTCTGTGCCCAGCTGGCAGCTCTGTATCTTTCCTCTATACTCCAGAGATCCTGTTCATTAAACAAACCCTGGGAGGGGGCAGCCGCATGGCTCTGCATTAGCTGCTTTGTTCACTGGAAAAACCACCTGGATTGTGTTTTCGCATGCTATATTTAGCCTCACCTCTAAATGTGAACCACCTGTGCTGGACTAAGACAAAATTTCCCAAAGCTGGCTGAGAGAAGTGGCAGCAGAGCTGGCAACACGTGCAGCAAGACCAACAAATGCCAGCTTTAAATTAAATTCCAGTTCCTTGAGCAGCAGTGGGAAAGCATTACGGGTCAATTCATTTGAGCATGACAAGACAAAAAAAAAAAAAAAAACACCTCAATGTTTATTGCAAACATTTAAGTGTAGTGATTTGACACTCTATGTTGCTATCAAAAAAAAAACTGTGTGCAAATATACAGTTGATGTATTTGAAAGAAATATCTTATGCTCACCAAGGCTGCATTAATTTGATCAAAACACAGTAAAACATTAATATTGTGAAATATTATTACAATTTAAAAGAACTGTTTTCTATTTTAATGTATTTTACAGTGTCTTAGGTACCACCTTTAATTTACTTTAAGTCTAAGGGATGTTTTTCACCTAATTTATTGTCTGTCAGATGAAAATCATAAGTCTGATCTCTTAGAAAAATAACAGCACACTCTCCTCAGCAGGCCGCTTGGTTTGAGGAATCATTCATGTCTGTAACACAAACAGTGCAAGACAAATTGCACACAGAGTTTTTTTTTTTTTTTTTTTTTTTCAGATCATGAGCAATATTAATAGTGATGTTTGCCATAGAGAAAAACGTTGCTGTTTTTGTGTGAAATCGGCCTCAACTGTAAAACTGCCTCAGCATCATCCATCACTGCCTGGCTTCTTCCTCTGCAGCTGTACTCTGAGATTTATATCATTATTTTAGAAAAACCATGGCCAAAAGTGGAATGATGCTTTTCTTTGTGGCATTAAATACACATGTGTACCATATCACTTGTTGCTCCTCTTTTTGATATATATATATATATATATATATATATATATATATATATATATATATATATATATATATATATATATATATATATATATATGTGTTTTTTTTTTTATAGTTTTAATAGAGAAATTATGCATCATATATTTTTTCCAAGCAGTTATTTAACTAAAGTAATGTTGTAACTGTGTCAAAGGAGAGGGCAAAACCAAGAAGAAGAAAAAAAACGTTAAAAAAAGAAAACCCCAAATGCATGGGTTCCAAGTCGTAGCTCTCAGAAGCCATTAGGACGATGTAAAAATGGATCCTTTGAACAAGTAAACGAGTGTTCATATGGCATCCCAGAAACGGAGACCCCACACGCAGCTGGGTGAGTCATATTTGCTCGGCAGTTTAGTGACCTTATTGCACGTCTAACAGGTCATTTATTTTTTATTTTAGTAATTACTATCCAATGACATTATTAATGTTGGAAGGACATAAAACTTTATTTATAGCCCTTCACATTCCAATCTCTATTCACCTTCGTTTAAACTGAATTTGCGCGCCTGCCATGTTTTTGCATCTACTCTGAAGCGTCTGTTTGACTTCAGCCCAGAAGTTGCTGTGACTTGATGTCAGGTGTCCACTGCCGGGACTTTTGGTAAACGTTTGGCACAAAGTTTGGAAGTGTACCTGGAATAATTTGTTCTTAAAATAGAACGAGGCGTTACCCTCTTTCCTGCCGGTCTGTTTGATGCTGACACAAACTGATGAATTACAACTTCACTGGAAATTATGAAGATGGAGAGAACATAGAGTCATTTTGTGTAATTGCGGTAAAACTTTGAGCAGGCCGGTCGTGTTGGGAACTTAAGTGTTTTGGGGTGTGATTATTTTTAGAAAGTCACTTTTTTGTTCCATTAACACATGCTTGCACACTTCACAACCCATGTTGTTTTTCCAAAGCTTTTTTTTCTTGATATTGGAATCCTGACACTGTGTTGAAATTGTTTCAGTGTGAACACTGTATTAAGGGACCAAGCACCTATTATTTCCGTTGGCTTTATTCTTCTTCCGCTCTTGAGTCTATGGCAGCCCATAAAATAGCCTGCAGGAAAGTTATGAAATTTGCCACACAGATAGAGGACCGTCTGAAGTGTCACCATAGCAAACGAAATCCCGTACCACCAACTGTCCAAATTTGCACTCACGTTTATACTAATAACATTTGAACCGTAAGGGCTAGAAATAAAATATGTGTTCCTCTCATTCCTTGACTCAGGACGATTCGATTGCACCCTATAACGTCATGAAAATGTTTCCGCCTTTTTAAATTTTTCCAGATCATTTTCAGACCAAAACGTTATGGAATTCAAGTTGATTCAACAAACTGTTCTCGAATAACGCGAGAACTCCAAAATTAACGTGAGATTATATCTCTGCAATGCTTTAGCTTTTTCTGACCAAACTTGGTGTGTGTTATGACAACCATGACCTAAGGCTACAGTACCTGCCCAGCACAGTGCCACCTAGTTGTCAGGAGATAAGACACTTTTTTGCTTATAACTTCTGAACAGTTTGGCCAAAAAATTTACAAAACTGGTCTCTGTGGCATTGGCCATTATGAATTTTGTCGTTTAATGCTATATTTTACGAACGCATTGGCATATCATTCCGATTGTTGCAGTTAGTCTGATGCTCCTAGACATGTTGACATGACTCATTGTGCATTCTTTGTGCTTGGCCACGATAATTGTTGCTTGCAACTATATTTCATGGTTATGTTTGTGATGATGATGGAATCTGTCTAACCAAATCAAAGTTAGATTCAGACAAGAACGGCAAGAAAATGGGTGATTTTGTTTTTGAAACGTGGGTTGAGAACAGAGAGCTATCTTTTTTAAAGACCATGTTTTCTCTCCTGTATTAACATATTTTCTATTGGAACTGGAAGTCTGGGTGGGACCTAATGAAGAGCGTGCCTTTTTCCCCAAATATAATTTTTTTTATTCCAGAGAGTATTTGACTCAAAAATATATCTAGTGCATGATGAGACACTTTTCTTTCTTTTTTTTTAAATCTGGATTTCTTAGGGGAAAAGCCTGTGAATTTTAAATGTTTACCTGTAAAGTGATTTTTGTCAACTTTTAGATTACACAATAGCACATAGATAGGTTACACTTTATTTTGATGGTCCACTTTAGACATTTTACTAACTATAAGTACCTGCAACTACATGTCAATTAACTCCCATTAGAGTATTAGTAGACTGTCTGCTTATTATCTTCTAACACTTTATTTTGATGCTCCCCCAACATACATTATACTTTGCAAGTATGCCTACATCAACTTATTTTACTAACCTGAACCTTACACCAAACCCTAACCTAACAGTTTACTACAGTCTACTGATACTCTGAGTTAGTTGACATGTAGTTCCAAAGTGGACCATCAAAATACAGTGTAACCCATATATATATATATATATAGTATGGTATACAGATACAGTAGCCACCAAGCTCTTAATTTCAAACTATCTTTATTAAAAATACTGAATGTTCCATTAACTAGTTACTAGATTATGCTTCTCAAATCATTGTGTATCCCGTTAATCCCCAAGCCTGACCCCAGCAGAATTTTTCAAGCAATAAATATTTCGTTATGTTAATAGTGGAAATCGTCACCACGAATTTAGAATTAGTTACCATTCATTTGTTCCCTTTCGATAACTAAAACAAGGGTATGAATTATTACAACATGGCCATGATTTGGTAAAACGAGGAAACAAATTATTATATTGTGTGCACGATTTACTTAAAAAGAGGGAACAAATTATTTATTCAAGGCCACTATTTACATCATTTACATCATGTGCGGGCCTCCGTACAGATGTTTAGCCAGTGGCTTGCTTGCTTTATTTATTTATTTTTGACCCGTCGTAAAAGCATGAAATGGACAAATTCTCAAAATACAGCTCAGAATTGTCATTAATGACGTTTTTGTGCATTTTTATGATGTCACCCACCCACGTTTTTTCTTTAATATACCAGAATTGGAGGTATAGAAAAAGATGCTTTTGGACTGCATAATTGTGTAATTTACTTGCAGAAATGGTCACGGCAATTGCATGCATACAGTACATGCAAATATTACATGCACAAAGTGTCCAATGGGATTTCTAACGCATTCCTTCCTGTCTCTTTTCAGAAAGTTCCTCCTGGATTAAAACTTTCCTGTGGTTGGAAGAAAGAAAAAAAAGAAAACTGGCTCCCACACCCACCCATCCACCCAGACAGTACCATCCGCACACTGAGTCTGGTAAAGGTCAGCATGTTATGAATATTGTAAACATAAACTCCTTTCGTTCAGCATGACTTTGCATGCATCTGATGAAAGATGTTCCATTCATTTAGGTGTGATATTCCACAGTCCAGATCTGCTATGCAATTAAACCGCTACTGTGATTCAACAGAAACCACTAGCAAATGCACCGAGCCAGCTTTTAAAACGAGGTGCTTCTACGATGTGTTCTTCCTACTGTAGGAATCCAGCACCGCTGTTCAGTGGAAAGAGAACACCAATCCGCAAATACATTAACAGGACATTGTCGCTCCGGGACTGGGATCTGACAACTTGTTGCAGGCCGTGAGATGAAGTGTTGGGATTAACCCAGTCACCATTCAGTGCTTCAGAGGAGGGCCAAAGAACGGCACTTAGGTGCTCCACCTTTGTCAAGATACTCAACCAAAATGAGTTATTGTCTTGGAAGATGGGGACGATTTTACCATCTGTCAGGCAAATCCGCCTGGACAGGCTGGGCCGGGGCTTTGCTGGCAGGCAGATGAGAGGCTGCTACCACTGAAGACTAATTAGCACAAATAAGCACCTCCTGAGCTCCTCAATCCTATGACAACTCAAGCGAAAAATTCAGAAGACGAAGTTGGCAACATACAGTTAAAGCACAATCTGAATCAGTCAAAGACCAGTACAGAGTTTTCCTCCTTTGCTTTTCTCTGTTTAGCCACATAAGCCATTTACCCTCCTTTCATATTGCATGTTGACCACAGGGGACTTTGGTTTCTCGGATAGAAGTCATACTTTCAAGTTCCTTAAAAAATTGACATAAATGAGACACTTGTTGAATATAGACATACTGTACACATAGGGCCCTATTTTAACGGTCTAAAACGCAAGTATCAAACGCGAAACGCAAGTAACTTTGTGGGCGGATCCCGGGCGCTATTGCTATTATACCGGCGGGATAAATGACTCTTGCGCCCGACGCAAATCTAAAATGGGTTGGTCTGAAGTAGCTTCATTATTCATAGGTGTGATTTGGGCGTAACGTGAAATAAACCAATCAGAGAGTCATCTCACATTCCCTTTAGGAGCAGGCGCGCTTGTTCCACGGCGGATTGCTATTATAACGGCGGATTTGCCAGGCGCACGCCAGAAGCGGTTCACAGCCGAGGAGACCGACGTTCTCGTTGATTGCAGATGTAACGGAGGCCAGCTAGTAAGAGCTGTGCGAGTAAACCTCACTCCCCTGGCCTCCAGAGGCTTACTAGCGACTATCTTCCATGCTGGAAACAACTGTTCGAATCCCACTCAAGCAAGTAGAACCGATGGGGTTACATTGGTGCCGTGACACGGATGAGAGTAAGGTTTAGGGGGGTGAGTGTAACGGAGGCCAGCTAGTAAGAGCTGTGTGAGTAAACCTCACTCCCCTAGACTCTAGAGGCTGCGGTCTTCAGCGTCCTTGTTGTGGCTCCCGCCTCCCATGGTGGAAATGCTGGTTCGAATCCTGCTCGGAGTGGTGCAAGTAGAACTGAAGGGGTTATAATGGTGCCGTGACCCAGATGGGAGTGAGGTTTAGGGGGCCATTACATTTTCTCTCCTAATCCTCACCACAATAAGCATTTTCAGTTTGTTTTATCATTGAATTTCACACCTAAAACATGACATGGCTTATGCCAGGGAGAATGGAAGTAATACATACAACACAAATAATAATAAACACTCATTTAGCAGATTTGGACTGTTGATCTTAACCCTTAATCACTGTTAAAAAAGGATAACACTTAAGATGTTTGGGGTCAGACTGACCCCAAACTTTTAAAGAGCGATTGCATAAGGAAATATACAGTTTTTATATGGAAAACTATATACAGTATCTTTTTTTTTTTTTTACTTCTCAACTATACATTTATGCTGTGTCTTTGTGGAAATTTTTAAGTTTTTTACCTATTTACAGAATTAAAGTGCAATGACCACATGTATCCAGAGAGGGCCATAGAGACTCATTCATTTTCACTTTATTTTTCTTGATGCTTCAACTTCTCCTCACAACTTTATGATATATATTTTGTGAATATTTATTCAAACATTTTGAAATACATAAAAAATCTGTAGTTTTGTCAGAGTTAGAATTTGTTGTTGTTTTCTGATATATATTTTGAATGATCTGCTTTTGCAGAATTATCAGTGTGTGTTATTATTATTATGCTGTGTGTGTGTGTATGAGATAGAAAGTTCGTTCCACTTTGGGTTTATGCTCTAGGACCAGACCTTGATTGAAATAATTTTTTTTTTGATTTATGCCAGTTTTATTTATTTTATTGGCCAATTTCTGTAAAAATGCTCTGTTGCAGTCACCAAATTTGTGGGTTTGTGTGTGTGTGTTGTGTATAAGATAGAAAGTTTGTTCTACTTTTTATTTATGCTCTAGGACCAGACCTTGGTTTGTTTGTAGAAATTTTCAGATTTGTAATGGATTTACTTTTTTTTTTTTTTTTTGACAAACAAAATAAAAAAAAGTATTTTATTTTTTTCATTTTCCCATTCATTTTCAATGTGGGGTCATTTTGACCCCAAACACCTTAAAAGGTAAAAAAATAAATTCACACACCTTTAGAACAACCAAATCAAGCCCAGTTTTTTTGTGCATGTTTAGATAGATTATTTAGGAAAAGTCACAGAGTCTAATGCCCCTGAGATGAAGGTAAAACTTTTAAAAAATGAAGGAAAAGTCCAGTGGGGTCAGCCTGACCCCAAACCGTGATTAAGGGTTAAGGTCAGCAATAAATGAAAACTGAGCTGATGCTAAATATGTTGGAATATCAAAATTAAAAGGGATGCAAACAGCTTGTTTATTTTTAAAAAATAATTATGTTTTATGATAACACTTTTCGAAATGATCCTATACTTAACATTAGTTAATGCAATAGCTAACGTGAAATGACAATAGACATAATTACTTTGTTAATAATTTTTAACAAATCTTTAGTTAAATAATAGTTCAATATTTAAATAGTTAAATACATTAGATATTTAATATATTTAAATATTATACTAATATAATAAGTAATAGTTAAATATTTTTGGAACTTTATTTTAGTTGATTTAGTTTGAGTTATTTTACTACTAAACTTCGAGTTTAACTAAACAAGGATGAGAAATGTTGCTTTGACAACTAGCTATTTTATTTCAGATACTATTAAATTAATTTTAATTGTTTTTTTGTTCATAATAATAGCCCTGCCTAGATTAGTAAATTAAGTTAGAAATTGCTATTCATTGTTCCATTATACTTAATGCATTGACTAATGTTAATGAATTGAGTTTTATTGTAAAATGTTACCTGTGTTCTCATATCGCGTAATGCAGTGTACATTCCACGATGTTGAAGTACTAAATAGCAACATATTTGTGTTTTAAATACAGGGGAAACGCACATCTCCTGCCTAATTACCAACGCCTGAGGAAAGCCAGAGACATGAAGGCTTTCCAAAAATACAGATAGCTTCTTCTTTGTCTGATTAATTCTTCACATGCATCCAGCCCCAGGTAAGACATAATAGGGCCTGTCGCAGCTCCGGCTGGATAATTGTGGGTTTGAGGGTGTTCTTCCCTAAACAGATAGTGACTGGTGAGCTTTACCACATGTTTCATCCTAATCAGTGTCTCCATATAGTCCCTTGTCCCACTTATTGTCATTGGACATGGTGGAAATAAATGGAGACAGTGAGGGGGGAAAGAACAAAGCAGCTTTAGTTTTGAGCCTGCAGGCTTTGTTTGACAGCAACACAACACAACACAACACAACACAACACAACACAACACAACACAACACAACACAACACAACACAACAGCTCTTATCTGAAAATTAAAAGAGGGAGACATACAGTACGTAAAACTATTTGCGCAACTAACCATATAATTGAGAGGAAAATAAATAGGATTCTACTCTTTTAAAATGGAAGAAGAAATGCTTCCTCTTGTGTTGGTGACGTTAAAGGCTGCTCATCCCATTTGGACAGGTTGTGTGACATGCTCTCATCCTTTAAATCTAAGAACAAAACTATACGTGAAAGAAATCCAAGCCAAACTATGTTAGTTTGTAAAATTAATTGTGCTGAATACATAGCATTTCATATGGTAAATGATTGACTGCTGCAAGCTTAAAAATCAATATCAAAAAATTCTAAATAAATAAATTATTTTGTATATTGTTTTAATGTTGAAGGAAATTTCATTTTTCTTGAGAAAATTTACCCTCATGGCAAAAAAAAAAAGAAAGTAATACATTCAAACAAACTAGTTTGATAACTTTTGTATATACTGTATTGTATTGTATACTGGTTGCCATCTGTGTCCAATGTGAAATCTCGGCACTGAAAACACCGATGTAGTTCATCCACTGAGCTGAGAGTCCAGGGTTGGCATAACCTGATCTCTGGGCAAAAGTCAAGTATGTAAAAATGAACATTTCACTCAATGGCATGCATGGAAAAAGCAAGAAAAGGATGAGGAGCAGTAATGAAATTAAATATCAGGGCCAAAAGCGAGAGAAAACTCAAGGGCTTTTGACCATTCAGCCACACTGCGCTCATTGACTCAGACATGAAGTAGGTGTGGCACAGTGGCAGAGAGCGGAAACCAAAACCAAATGGTAATAAGTTCAGATGGAGCGAGGCCTCCGTTGAGCCACCTGAACAAGGGCTGTAAATCTTGCGACTGGGCGTTCCGAGCGACTACCGGTGCACCCGTGTACCGCAGACAGAGAGCCAGACACAGGAAGAAGGACTCTGGGCAGTGCCATGACTGAGGCTCCTAGGTCTCTGATGACAATCGGCAATGGTTCAACTGCAGCGGTGGTACCCCGGCCAGGCCGACAGACACATAGGAACTTAGGAACATCGCCAGGCCAAGGGTACACTTTAGACACATCCAGGCAAACGGTCTGCTACTGCTCTGGGAGAGGGAGAATAGTTGTGCAGCAGCACCAGTGTGACTTCTCATTTTCATTTAAGAGCAGAGAAATGAAACCATAAGACATGCAACGGTTCTCACACACCTCAAACAACATAGTATATGAGGGGTTTTCAATCCAGACAATCTGGTTTTGTGTAGCAGGTAATCAAGAGGCTCATTCCAAAGAAAAGTGTAAAAATATTGACTCTTTTTTTTGTTTGCAAACATGTAATCTTGAGTGGTGAGTCATTGCGATTCAGCCAGGTTATTATCGTTACACTCTAAAACATGCTGGGTTGTTTTAACCCAATTTTGGGTCAAATATGGACAAACCCAAACATTGGATCAAAAAGGCTGGGTTGTAATCCAGTGGCTGGGTTTGTCCAGATTTGACCCAAAATTAGGTTGAAACAACCCAGCATTTTTTTAGAGTGCAGCAACATTTCTCAATTTTGATCAATTAAAGTTGAAGTACCACACTCTAAAATTCTGTGTTGTTTCAACCCATTTTGGGGTCAAATATTGGGACAAACTCAAACGTTGGGCTAAAAATGTAATACAATTTTTTTTTTTAAACAATGGCTGGTGTTGTCCTTATTTGACCCAAACTGAAACAACCCAATTAAAACTAAAACCAAAACTTAAAAACTATATAGACATTTTTCTTTTTGGTAAAAAAGAAAAAAAGACAAAAACACAACAAATTGAATACAATTTGACCTAAACCTAAAATCAAAACATATACAAAATAGTGCTGTCAATCGATTGAAAAAAAAAAAACTAATTAATCACACAATCACACAGTTTTTATATATATAATTTCACATTTTATCTAAAATTGATCCCAAATTAATTTGGAAAGAACATGAAGACAATAGCCTATATTTTAAATATTTGTTTAATGGCATCTTTTAATGAAAGTATAGGTGTCACTGATACCAATACTGCAACAGATGTCTCTATGATTTTTTTTTTCCCCCTCAATTTTAGCCATTATAGCCATTCAGCATTACAGCATAATGTTAACATTTATCAGGCTTTAAAAACTTTTAATTTAAGTGAACTTAAAACAATCTTCACAAACTCATTGTAATAAATGCCACATTTACCTGTGCCCTTCAATGTATCAGGGCTAATTTTTCTATTGTGCGTTTGTGATGAAAAGTGTTTGAAATGCAAAAAAAATAAATAAAAAAAATAAAGCTTTTCAAAGATTTACATGTACTGCAAATAATTTTGTTATCAACTTCTTTATTTATGAGCCTTAAGAATCTTGCAATCTTTTAATTGTTTTAATTACAAAATAAGTAGTTTTACTCTCAAATGCAGTATGTTTGATTGACACAAAGGAAACTCCATAACAATCTGGCTAACGTTTTAGTTTATTAGTATGATGTTATCAAATGAAATGCCATTTGTTCAAATCAAAAGTTCCTTTGAGCACTTCAGTTAGTCAACAAGAGTGATTGCTTCCTTAAATCATGGTGTAATGAGAATGTTGAAATATTGTCACTCAATGTGCTATTGATAAATGCTTAAATTATTTTATACAGTTTATTTGTAATCATAATGTTTTCAATAAATTATGAACAGTCGCAGGCTGGATTTCTGGATCAGTACGTCATTTAATCCGGAGTTTCCCAACCCTGTTCCTGGAGGCCCCCCAACACTACACATTTTGGATGTCTTCCTTATCAGAAACACCCTTGTCAGATCTTGGTGTACTTTACTAGCAGTCTAATGAGTTGAATCAGGTGTGTTTGATTATAAAGATATCCACAATATGTGCTGTTGGGGAGCATCCAGGAACACGATTGGGAAACACTAACATAGAGTGCTTTTACACGCATGATCCTATGCGAATATTCCAAATAACCCAACATCATTGAAGATCACTTAAATGCCTTAAACAGTGTTCTTTTATTGGGTAAAGGTCACAAACCGTTTATGTAAAAACTATTTTTTTCTAGAATTTTGCACACTCCTTTCGTATTCTAACACTTTTTTAAAATTGTTGTGTGTATATTTCAAAACTGTGAAACTTGAAACTTGAAACCTTAAAATGCATTTTTTTTTAGGGATGCACAGATGTATCAGCCAATAATTTATATCGCCGATAAAGGGCATTGTTTAAAAAGAGGTCATTATCAGAGCTGATTATATCTGTAAATCAAAAGGAGGTGGAAAAACATGTCAGACTCATACTGTATGTGAAGAAAATCTTGTGTTAAATTCAGGGCTCTCTATGCCATAGACAGCCCTGAAAGCGACAATAACGCATTAAGGCTCTATTTGACCCTATACATCACTAGTTTAAACCAGGATTTCCAGGTTTGCGTTTTTTCCCTGCACCAAAAGTTATTTGTAGCTTTCCTCGCATCCAATTATCGCAAAGAGCTTTTTGCTTTGTTACTTCCGATAACAAATTTTCTCAATTTTTTCATAAAAATTCAAACAATAAATGGTGTTATAAACTCTTAAATGTGACGTGACAGATCGCTGTAGCGCCTTAATTCAAGCGTCAGCGTGGAGCACAAGTCATCTCTTTGTCTTTAATCCAAGTTATAGCATGACAAAAACATGCATGAATATCAACTGGTACAGTCGTGTGAAAAAGAAAGTACACCCTTTTGATTTCTATGGTTTTAAGTATCAGGACATAATAAAAAAAATCATCTAATCCTTGGCAGGTCTTAAAATTAGCTACATACAACCTCAGATGAACAACACATGATATATTACACCACGTCATGGTTTATTTAACAAAAACTAGACCAAAATGGAGAAACAGCAATGTTCGGTTTAGGCCATTTCCAGTTCGAAGTCAATCCTTCTACAGTAAGGAATATTATTCACAAGTGGAAAACATTCAAGGCAGTGTCCAATCTTCCTAGGAGTGGACATCACAGCAAATTCCCCCCAACTTCAGACCGTGCAATGCTCAGAGAAACATCTCAGACTATACAGGCCTCAGTTAGCATGTTAATTGTTCAAGTTCATGGCAGTACAATTAGAAAAAGTTAACAATTGAACATCTATGGATTGTTTGGAAGCCTTCTTTCTCTAAAAATAACATGGCAGCACAGCTTACGGTTGCAAAGTTGCATATGAACAAACAACAAGACTTCTGGAACAATGTCCTTTGGACAGCCAAGACCAAAGTGAAGCTGTTTGGTTATAATGCACAGCGCCACGTTTGGCGAAAACCAAACACATGATGTCTTTACTTCAGCACAAACACCTTGTACTAACTGTCTATCGCGGTGGTGGAGGGCTGATGATTTGGGCCTGTTTTGCAGCCACAGAACCTGGGCACTGTGCAGTCATTGAGTCGACCATGAACTCGACCAAGTATTCTAGAGTCAAATTGGAGACTATCTGTTCTACAGCTTGTAGGACAGCTTGGCCAAAATTTGGTCATGCAACAGAACAATGAACCGAAGCACACCAGCAAATCTACAACAGAATGGCTGAAAAAGTTGCACTGACCCAGTCAAAGTCCAGACCTCAACCCGACTGAAATGCTGTGGCGGGACCTTAAAAGAGAGCTGTGCATAAACAGATGTACAGTACACACACCTCAATGAACTAAAGCAACTTTGTAAAGAAGGGTGGGCCAAAATTCCTCCACAACAATGTGAGAGACTGATAAAGTCATATAAAATGATTACTTCAAGTTATTGCTGCTAAAGGTGGTTCAACTAGCAATTAAATCATAGGGTTTGTCACACATGGCTTCTCCATTTTGGCTTTATTTTTGTTCAATAATGACAAGGTGTCAAATGTAATGTTTTGTTGCTCATTTGAGGTTGTCTTTACGTAAGTTTAAGACCTGCTAAAGATCAGATCATTTAGTTGTAGAATTCAAAAGGGTGTACTTTCTTTTTCATCTGACTGTATGAAAGACATAGTAGAACTTACCGACATGTATCATGTTTAATGTAATAATAAATACAAATAAATAAGTCACAGCATCTATTTCATATTTCAAAATCTGCCCTTATATAATGAGAACTGCACTATCAGAGCAAAGATCTTCCTCCACTTGAAAGTTACAGGCAGGAGTGTTAATATAGCGATCAGTAGCCAGAGTTCAGACAGCTGAAGTTGTGTCATGCTGTGCTGATCTTTAACCAGGAGAACTAGGGAGTTATGAAATGCATTATCCAGAGAGAACATTTTTTTGAGAATGCACTGGGCAAAGATCTCATCGCATTTTCACGAACGACTCACAAGCTGACCATAAGACGCTTAAATTTACGATCCTTGTCTAACTTAATTTATCATACAAGTCAAAAGCTGTACATAAACCCACATGATGTTAAAATGAAACCTATCATTTGAATTGACCAAACGCAGTGCCTTGGATATATCAAATAAGCAAGCGGCCTAGAAAATCAGGCAAACCCATGTTATATCAGTATTTAAAATATTGCTGAGGGAATGGGAAAGTTAACATTGAAAACCAAGTTTAAGCAACTCTGTAGCGGGCGATTGATAAATTAGATGGCGCTGTGCCGGACTGGGGTCATGTATGTGCCAAGTAAACACAGTCTGAACCCCTGTGGCCTCTCCTGATGGAGAAAAACGTCATTTCTGTTACAGACACAATAATCATGATGCGTGTAAGAATTATTGGCCGTTAACGTATGAATCAAATTCTTGCTTTGACAGTAAGCAGATGTTGTGGATAACTCTGTTTTATAGATAAAGTGGGTGTTTCAGACAAGTGTCTGCTCAGTAGTAAACTCACAATGAGAATATATTGACAGAGGTCAGCAGCAGTGACGGTGTGAGAAATGCCCCAGTGTTTGAAAAGGTCTTCAGGGGCTCTTGAATGTGAGGCAAGTTCTGCATGTAATCACTGGAACACAAAAGCTCTAGTTTTTCATTTAATGCTACCACAGAATCAACGTTCTCGGTAGACTGGAACAGACCAAGGCCCAAACTCAGGCACTGTCCCAAATGATGCACTTGATGTGGACAACACCGGATGTTTGTCTCCACCTATTTTAAGTGTTTGCCCTCGTTGATAATAGGAAATGTTTCTTTAGAACCAAATCTGCATATTAGAAAGAGTATTTATATTAAAATACATATTTGTAAGTAGAAATAAGTTATTTTAAGTTTTAATAATTTTGCAAAAAATACTGTTTTACTATATTTTTGATCAAATAAATATCTAGTTCAGTCATGAAACCGATAGGGTGCAGGCTGATAGGTCCGTTGCATGCAATTTACAAGCAATCACATAATTTCTACATGACACAAGCTGATTGGCGTTTGCTGATCCTCCAGCCAATAAAATTACTTGCTCAAAATTTAAATAGTCTGGTTCGTTGTTTGCTAGAAGCTAGTCCAGCAGCACACTATCAGAGTTCCTCTGAAACCGTCCACCTCCCCAGCTCCACCTGCCTAGATCTGCTACATGATTTATGTATATCTATTTATGCGGCAGCAGCAGAATATTTTACATAATGTCTGTGTATCTATTAGCAATCCCATAATTGCTGTGCTGCTGCAGTAATAAACAACAGCAGCTGCTGTATGATACTAATTTAACATTTTAAAATCCCCAGTAAAATCTTAGATAAATGTTGTCAAAATGTCTAACAAAAAATATTTAATTTATTTTGTAATGTTCTTTTTTAAAATGATAATTTATTTTATTTTTCCAGCCAATAGAGACATTATATGTGCGGTATTCTAGAAACAATTGCTTACTTCACCCTATACTGAATTGTCACATTGTATTCAAAATGTTATGAAGAAATTCAGAAACACGCTTTCTTTGTCTATATATAATGTCACGCTAATCAGGTGGTTCCCAGAATAGGGAATTGCCAGGCCAACATGGACACCTCCAAAGCGGAGGCGGCACTGTGAAAATTATGTAGTAGGAATGTATCAAAACAAGCAGAGGCTTTATTGCCATGTAAGGTACCAGATATCGTTCCAGCCAGGTAGTTTCTGTAACCTAAGAACCCATGAGTTTGACTTTTGACTGTATTATGTTCTGCGATGCTCAAAGAGCGTCACCCCTTCCCACAGCGCGTCTGCTCCCTATCAGACACAAACATACCCTTCACTGGCTGTAATGTCACGGCTCATAACGGCCGGCTGTCGTCACACATGCCGTGTTTTTTTCAGCGCCGGTGCTTTGAAAAGGTGCTCTCCGGTTGGCACACTACACAATGGCTTTGTTGTTCGGTGAGTGGCACGAGCCTATCTCTTACAGCACAAGGCTGGCTCTCATATGTCTTGTAGGTAGCAAGAGTCCAGTGAGAAGTTCAAGGAGAGAAAATTAACTGAAGGTCTTGTTCCCTGAATGAAGTCACAAAACAAACTGATGGCAACTAAACCAAACAGTTTAATATTTGGTCACAGTGTTTTTTTTTTTAACTATTATATTTACTATACTATGCATTTTATTGTTATATTTTCAGTTTTCATTAGTAGTTTTAGTTCTCAAGTTACAAGTCTAAGTAATTGTATGTGCTTTTGTAAAAAAAATTAAATTAAATTTAAATTGGTATATTTCTAAATAGCTTTATTTGCTACATTTTAATTTTATTTAAAAAAGTGATTTTTTTAACTAATATTTATATTTTTTCTATTTCAGCTTTATTTGAATGAACAGAAAATATTTGTTTTAATAGTTTTAGTAAACAATAACGACACTGACTGAGACGTCATGTATGAGATTAATCAGTGATATTCACTGGATATGTTTATATGTTTGACTAAAATATTATTACTGTACTTTTTTCCCATTTATATGTCACACTGCTATGATGTGACTGGAGTCTTCATCTCAGATGTACAATGTGTCATTTTAACATTTTTAAAATTATATTTATATATTTTATAACGTATTTTATAATATATTTATTTATATATTATAAAACGAAGATTTTAAAAAATCTTAATGAATATTTGCATACTATTTATAATATAATTTAAAAAGAAAAATTGTGCCCTATTCACTCCTGAGTCACTCCTCTTTTATAAGGGCATTTTGAGTGAATGGAACATGTGATAAATGTTTACCTCACCTTATTTGCAGCTTGACTATTGGTGAGTTGTATAATATCTAAATTAAACCCATTTATTACACACATTAACTTCTGTAACAGTTAATATGTCTTACAGTGTGGTGTAATTCACTATGGTCAATACAGTTCAGAGGGAAATTAATGAATATACTGAATGTCACAGTTAGGTTAGACTTTGCTTGTCTTGAGCTTACTTGCGCCCATTGACCTCAGCAGGGCCTTTGAGTAAAGGATGCAGGACACATGCGGCGGTAATAAGTATCACATTAAATTACCTCTTTTTCCGAGATCCATTATGTGTCTTTTGACATCACTGCATGGCTTGATAAGTCTCCGAATTACGGCCACCCGTTGCATCACACACTGAGATTCCACCCGAAATTGGAGAAAGGTCATGAGATCAGATTCGGTTGAAATGAAAGCAACTGTAATTATGTTTTTACTCGCGGTGGTTCTGGTTGGATGGTGTTCAATTGCGCTGTGGTCAGATTGCTCTAGCAAACATGGCGACCAGGCCAAAGTAAACAAACATGCTGCCCTAACATCTAATCCAGGAAAACACGATGGATCACTTGATAAATGCTATGGAGGCTGGGATTTATGCTCTCACTTCTTGTCTTAGACACTCCTTCCTTTTAGTGACCTACTGAGAGGTAAATGAACAAACCAGATGAGTGAACGTTAGTCTTCAGTAAAGTCTTCTAACATGATTATCTGTCAATGAGCACGTTCCCTTGACTGCATTATTTTATGAAATATATAAATACTGCAGACTAATTGTAATCTTAAAATAAAATTTTATATATATACACACTCTAAAAAATGCTGGGTTGTTTCAACAGAATTTTGGGTCAAATATAGACAAACCCAGCCGTTGGGTTACATTTTTAAATTACATTTTAACCCAATGTTTGGGTTTGTCCATATTTGACCCAAAATTGGGTTGAAACAACCCAGCATTTTTTAGAGTGTATATATTTTATTTTTATTTTTTTATTTTCTATATTGAAGACTTTCCCAGATGTCCCTAAAGGCAGCTGTTTTCAGATTTAGCTAACTTCAGGGGACAATTTAGCTAAGTAATCCCACACAACCAATATTCATTATACATAATTCCAGTTGAAATAACGGACATTTGACGAGGTCTTTTTTATAAAGGATTTGGCCAAACATTTAAGTGGACCTATTATGCCTTTTTTAAAGTCTTGATTTTGTTTTTGGGTTCTACTAGAATAGTTTTTTTTATGCTTGAATAGAAGAAAACATCTCAAGTTGCGCTGCATCGTGGTGTTGATGATATGGGAACGCTCCTGTGTGAGGCAGTGTCTGAAGCATGTGTCTAAACACGGCAATCTGATTGGCCGAACGTATGGGCGTAGCAATGTAGCGTAGCGTGTCACCAAGATGCCTGAAATGCACATAATCAGATTGTAAATCAGACGTTTACACGTTCTTTCAATTGTGACCCATATCCGATTCATGTCTTTACACTTGACATACTATCTGAAATATCGCGCATGCTAAAAGGGGGTTCTTGCACAGATGGACGAACGCAAAATATGATTGATGCTAGCTTTGCGATGTATGCGAAGTTATCCAAACATCACCATGATTTTGAGGCGGAGGAGGACGAAAAGGGCCATCATTGCAGCCTGCGTACATGCTTCAGTTATTGTGTGCGAGAGAGATCTCAGGACTGATGGGGGCGTACTGTGGCGGGCTTTAACCAGGAGCAGTGGGTTCGAAATTTTAGGATGAGCAAGCCAAACTTTGATATGTTGTGTCAACGTTTGTCCACATTCCACTCCTACAACGACACAACGTTTCGACTCGGGCCATCCGTCCCTTTGCAGATGCGCGCCGGGGTTGCTCTCGTCATTAAACCACGGAGATGTAGCCTAATGCCTCAGCAAATCCAATCTTCCTGTTTACATGACAGTCACATTGGCACATATCTGATTTATATCTGATTTATTTTCAGATATGAACCGAAAACCGATCTCGAAATATCCGTTTCTGGCTGACTCGAAGGACTAAGAGGTACACTTGGAGGAACTCCACTGTACAAACCCTAACCCTGAGTGCAAGCGGTGGTGTTCACACACCATGACACAAAGAGCTACCCTTCTAGGGCATACAATAGTCTTGTTGACAGAGCTCAAAACTCAAAACTGTCTCAACAACCTCATTTGAGAGACCAGAATCTATGAGCTGGTAACTCTCAGGGGCCAGACCCAAATATTCCCAGGTTTCTGGTCGGGGGTAAAAGATTGACCTCTGCACTTGAGATAGAAAGTCCGTCCGAAAGGGAAGCTCCACAGAAGCTCCTTCAAGGAGGGACACCAGAACCAGACTCGGGTTGGCCTGAACAGTCACTAAGATTAGGTCCGGATGACAAGCTACACTACGTCACCACGTCTATATGTTCGGCCAATCAGATTGGCGTGTTTAGGCACGTGCTCCAGACACTGGCTTAAGCAGGAGCGTACCCGTTGTTCTAACGGCATGACACAGCATCAAAGTTCCACTTCGAAGGAAAACTCAAAATTACAATCGAAGCATTTCAGGAAGTTTAGAAAATATGCTTACTGATATATAACCTCATTTGCAGTGACTTTGTGCTTTGTAACTTTTTTTTCTGACCTTTTTCATGCTCAAACAGCAACATTACACACAAAATAAAGTTACAAATGCATAGGACCTCTTTAAAAAAATGCATTTCTAATTATGCATAAATTGTGTGCATACTTTGTATTTTTGAATCCCCACAACATGTAAAATACAAACCCTTTTAATTGTCACAGGTGCAGGTTCAATAATCATACAATCCCATAGCGAGAATCTCATTAATCAGTATATTATGCCGAAACTAGTCTGAGAACCTTTTTAATGACACATTTATTGATGAATGAACTCCAGATGGAACTAATAGAAGTCATTAGCACTCTTTGTATGGCTGAGTTTAATTATCAAAGCTAAACAAGTATGAAATATAAGCAAAACACTATCAATGTTATGGTATAACATTACTTTTAAATCACTTACTGATTTTCTTGTTGCAATAGTTACTGATCTGTCTTTATAATTGTTTCATTCTGTTCTGTTGTGATTTGTAATGTCAAATTAAGAAAATTTGTTAACTTCATTAAACAAATGTGATGGTGTTAAACATTTAATTAGTCTTGTTTATTATAAATAAAACCTCAACACATTCATAAACATTTGTACGTATTTTGTACATTTATATTGTCTTGGAAAAAGAAATTAAGACTTGCTTTTAGAGAATCTTAAATTAAGTTTATGCTAACACAATTTAGTGAGGTTTTATACAAGAAAATAACAATTAGCCAATTTTCTAAAATGTCATACAATCTTGCTTCTAAAATATGTATGTTCCTGGAAAACCAGACTAAAAAAGAATACCCACAGGCACAGCTAAATTCCCACAGTCAATGCTGGCGCCTTCAATCTGTGACACTGGTTGCCTTGATGTTCAAATTAATCCAATTACCGATTTAAAAGCAACTGAAAGACTACACACTCTACACCTCATATATCTGAGCGATTACGTACGACCAGCCGCTGCCAGCTTTGATGACGATGTTTTCCATTCCAAGCGAAACAATGGACAGTGACCACAGAGACACCAGTTTACTTGCAAGGAAATTTGATCACACTGTAGATTGTGGACCTCCATGTTGAAATAAACTCAGGCATTGTGATTGTGAGATAGAAACACATTTCCCGCACTAGATAATGTTACATCAGGTCCCACTGTGAGCCCTCAGATAGCACGCATAAAAGAGCTCAGTGGAATTTCCATAATGGCTGTGAGCTTTATGATCACAGGAAGCCAGTGGTCTAACAACCCACAATCAGCATAGTGATGGAGAAAAAGCCCATGTACAGTACAAACTGCCTATGACACTTCACAATAACATTTCAGCGTCAGTCTTGATAGTCATGCGCTTGACTTAAGGCATGAGGTCAGAATTGAATTCATAATTTAACAGAATAGCCTGTATAAAATGGCAATAATATATTTAATATGTTTTTGTACAAGCCAACTTGAACAATGTATTATGATTATGATTTTGCCATCTTATATGAATTATTGTAGTTGTCATGTATGTTGGTACTTATTATTTTACAGACATAAATACCAAACTAGAAATATAATTTAAATATAATATTTAAAAAAAATGTAAACAAAGAAATGCAATGGCATAAAATGAATGCAAATTATTTCAGATTTCAGAGTACTTTAATTCACTAATTTAATGGGTAATTTAACTTGTGACACTGACTATGCTAAAAGGTCAGATTGTTATATTGACATATTATTTGTTTTGGAGATTTTTTTTGTTTTTAAATTATTAGTAAAATGTCTAATGTCTAATGTCTAAATCTGAGGTGGCTCGGGCATCTGTTCCGGATGCCTCCTGGACGCCTTCCCGGGAAGGTCCCGGGGAAGACCTAGGACACGCTGGAGGGACTATATCTCCCGGCTGGCCTGGGAACGCCTTGGTGTCCCCCCGGAAGAGCTAGAGGAAGTGTCTAGCAATGAACAATACTTGAACAGCATTTATTAATCTTAACCTCAACAATTACTAATACATTTTTAAGCTTAAAAGTTGTCTGTTAATATTACTGTTAACTAACATGAACATTTTTAACGAACATTAGCAAAGGTTAATAAATATTGTAAAAGTATGTTCTTCATTATAGTTCAAGTCCCCCTATAGTCAATAATTGCATCCCTTAAAACTCATCTTTGATCATCAAAATTACATATTTAAATTTCTCATTGAAAAAAAATATTCATGACTTAAAATAGATTGAATGTAACTCTACACCCTTGCCTCGTTAAGTATACAAAGTTCTATGAATATGCAAATGACCCCCGAAATCCACTCGTTGACTATCACACGTTGATGTGATTGGTTACAAGTTTGTGATGTCAGAAACACCAGCGATTTCAAACCACGTAATTGAGACTGTCTTTGGTTCACTGCAGTTCTCAGCAATGGTGTTGACTTATGAATTTTTACATGGTTAGTCTAAAAAGGGTCATGAACTGAGAAATTAACTAAAAGACGATGATGTGTTGACTATATTGGATCTGACAGTAATGTTGCACCACACAAGTGTGAGTAACTGTTTTTATCACGTCGTCACTATTGCTTTGGTTGTTATTACATATAGTTTGAAATGCACTGAGCATTTATGCAATGTAATTCTAATGCCTGATCTCTGAACAGTGATTTTGAAATGTAATGATTCATGTACAGTCAGATGTGTCAGCAAATCAAACCAGTGACTAAATGGTCAACTTCACATTGTTTCTCTAAGTACGGTGAAAATAATCTGTTATTTAAACTGTGATTAAAGTATATATAGAAAGCGTTAAAAGAACGCTGTCATTTAAACAGGGCGAGTTTATCAGTGAGTTCTGTTCAGGACTCTCGCCAAAACTCCCCTCATAATCAACACTGGAAATTTCTATTGTTTTTTCTTCTTCTCAGTTTTGTGTTCAAAATGCATCAAACAGCGAGTTGAATGGAAGGTCATTTGGTCATCACCTCAAACATGCAGATGCTAACATGTGCTCAGTGCAGAAGAGTTGCAGGGGAAAAACAAAGGATTTCTGGGAACCGATATCATATAAGATCAGCTGTGCATCACCAAACAACCTTTCTAAACGCAGACGTCCAGGATCAGTCTCTCTATGGGGCGGTGTTGAGGTCATGATGTGAGATGGACGGAGCAGACCCGGGTCAGTCTCCCTCTTCTCTACTGCCTGAGAAGCCGGATGAAAATTGGCCGTGGTTCGCTGCTGCTGGATCCAAACGTGACAGGTTTGAGTGTCCAGGGTCCTGAGCTCTTGTTAACAGTCTGAGGCCCACACCTATGCTGTGGGAAGAGTTATCTGTCAAAGCTCAAATCCATCCTGCTCCGGGTCTCTGAGGTAATAAGACCTTTACCCGTCCAAACGTCATCGACTGCTCCTACTAGAAAACGGAGATTTGGTCCCTGATGAATTCCTAAGGACCTTAACAAGACCTCTGTTCTGAGAATCCAGAATGGTGAGTCATGCATAAATTTGATCAGCATAGACATATTTATGGTTATGCAACTTCAATGGCATGCTTAAGTCACAAGTTATGTGTTTTATTGATACAATAGGGGATGACAGTCCCAATTCATATGTACTTGATCAAAGGGACGCTTTCCAGCATGTTATTATATTACGCTTTATTTTCTAACTAAGTGGCTACATGATGGAAACGTAATATTTCCCCACAATAATTTTTGGATGGTGTTCCAACTTAGACCCCTTTGGTTAAGACTATTAATTCTATAAGGACTGAACTTTGACCGCTATCTCGTCCCACACTGCTTGTGCTACGGACATGAATGAAACCTCAAACCATGAGGCCTGTTGTGGAGCTGTATGCTGTTTCTTGTCCAAGCAATTGGATTTTTACAGATGATAAATAGACTTACACTGAATGTCCAAATGCCAGAATACCCAAAGGTCAAAATACTCGTACCGGCGCGATGAATCTGAGCTTCAAGCAAAAGGAAATCTTTGAATGCTACCGATCCCAATCTCAATTCTGACTTGTGATGCAGCATGAATCATAATCACACCATGTTCGTTCCTTGGCCAGAGGAGAACGGCCCCACGACTGAGTCTAGTTTCTCCCAAGTTTTTTTCTTCTCTATTCTTTCACCTGATGGAGTTTGGGTTTCTTGCCTCTGGCTTGGTTAGGTGGGAACACTTGATATTCAAACAATACTATTGATCTGACTGAAATGAGTTGGACAATGATTTTTTTGCAGAACTGCTTTATAGATGAAATTAACTAATTTTATAATTGATGACCTTTACAAGGGAACTGAATTGAACAAGGGAACAACACTGAACTGACTTCTGGCATAATTGTCCTGTTATCACTGTAAAGCTGCTTTGAAACAATCTGTATTGTATAAAGCGCTATATAAATAGGTGACTTGATTTAACCCGAACACTTAAAGGTAACTTTTTTATATATTATTATTAACTTTTTCACTCTGCTAAAGGCATAATAATACCATAATATGTTTGCAAATATTGAGGAAACATGCTAAGTTCACATACTCGTTTCTCTGAAAAACACTTCTTCAGCCAGTTATTTTACTTTAAAATGTGAGTTTCCAGGCTGGAATGTTTGTTATTGTTTTGGTCTGTGATATTGCACGTTGCCAATTTTCATTATCCATTGAACTCGTTTATGTTGTGTGTGCTCAAACTGGCAACCCGTGTGAGCGCCCTCCATTTTGAGGAACAGGAGGCGGGATAAACGACGATCTCAGATATTTTTCGACTGCAGTACCTATTTGGACCACTAGTTGTCATTCTTACATACTGCACCTTTAAGCTACTGTATATACAGTTGAAACACACAAAAAAAATAATATTGTGCAAAAGTTCACTTATTTCAGTAATTCAACTTAAAAGGTGACACTCTTATGGCGCTTTTCCACTGCACAGTACCAGCTCGCCTTGGCTCGCCTCACCTCGACTCGACTCGCCTCGCCTCTGTTTGGTTTTCCACTGTGTAAAAGTTGTACCAGTACCTGCTTCCAGGTACTTTTTTTCGTATCACCTCAGGCGAGGTTCTAAGCGAGCCGAGGCGAGCTGAGGCGATACTAAAACGTGACGTGACACACGGGAGACTGCTGATTGGTCAGCGAGAATCGTCACTATTCACTGCGCCATCATTGCACGCGCCAGACGGAGTATCCTCCTGAATAACCCCGGCATTTTTAAATAGTTTTGCCAGAGATTGCGTGATATACCCATTACTAATATTATGTAAAACAGCATACACTCGATTTCCTCCATTGTCCTGTGTGTGGGTAGCGGGTGTGTGTCGCGTCGCTATGACGACAGGTACTATTGTGGAAGTACTATGCAATGGAAAACGGAGCGAAACGCGAGCCGAGCCGAGACGAGCTGAGACGAGCTGAGTCGAGTCGAGCTGGTACTGGTAATGGAAAAGCGCCAATATATAGACTCATTACATGCAAAGTGGGATATTTCAAGCCTTTATTTGTTATCATTTTGATGATTATGGCTCACAGCTAAAACCTTGTAAGCCATAATCATCAAAATTATAACAAATAAAGGCTTGAAATATCTCACTTTGCATGTAATGAGTCTATATAATATATTAGTTTCACAGTTTAAGTTGAATTGCTGAAATAAATTAACTTTTGCTCAATATTCAACTTTTTCGGTTTCACCTGTAAAAAACATGGCAAACACAACCGTTCAAAAGTGTGGGGTCATTGAGTTTATAAATGTATATTATGAATGAAATTTAAACCAAAAGTGACAGTAAATACATTAATAATGTTACAAGAGATGTATTTTTGCAAAACTAAACTGTAAACATAAATGTTTCTTGAGCAGCAAATCAGCATATTAGAATGATTTCTGAAGGATCATGTGACTGAAGACTGGAGTCTTCTATTTTAAAATAGATTTCAATAAAAAACAGTTATTTTAAATTGCATTAATATTTCACAATATTATTTTTTTTACTGTCCTTTTAATCAAATAAATGCAACCTTGGTGAACATGAGACTTCTATAAAAAATGTATATCAAGTCTTTTTTTTTAGAACTGCTAAATGTAGTAAAGACTGTCAACCAGCAGTAATTATACACTTAGCACTTTACAGCAACCACCATGCTGCAGCTTTAATTATGGGATTTTCCTATCAATAGCCCTTCAGTGGTGCGGTTCACATGAATAACTCTCGAGGCCTGACCAGGCTGGATTAACAACACATGCCCTGGGTAGACCGTTTCCTTTAAAGGCATTTGAAGATCAGTCACGGTAATGAATCAAGCAATGCTGGTTATGAAGATAACCTGAAATCTGCTGTCCTGTGGTGCAGCTGATTTCATAACTCTATTGACCTATCAGGGTTGATGGCGTATTAATGTGATGCAAATGGGGGGAAAAATTCACAGGCCATGTTTTCAAAATGTGCTTTTCCACTGTAACGTTTTTTAGAAAGCTAGTTTTGTGTTCATCCACATCAAATTTAAAACATTGTCAACATGAACAAGGTCCATTGAGCAATTAATCTAAGAATTGCTAGTAATCATAGCTGTAAAAGTAGATGTTTTAGACCCAAACAATCCCTTTTGTCAGTCTCAGAAAAAAAAAGGACAATCACAAATGCACCATAGATGTATTGTTCCCTTTGGCTAACCTTATTATTCTGATGCTGTCTTGATGACAAGCCCAGATGTGGATTAATAAACACTCTGAGGCCCTTTGAATGAACCCTACATATTATTTCATGCAGTCCACTCATGAGTACATCTTCAAGGCATCAACACCAGCAATTCTTAAAATCCCGACCAGAAATACAGCACGTGGGCTGCTAATTGCATGTTTTGCATTAGAGATACTTCATATTTCATGTCTCTTTATCAGGATGATGGCTAGGCCCGTCTTGGTCCACCAACCACACGAAGTTGAGCTAAAAATACACCAGTGTGCAACAGCCAGACCACAATACGCCCATTGCATGTGCTGAAATGATTTAGCATGCATTGACATTGCCTACAAATTGCATTTCTAAATCGTAAGTAATGCAACTTTTTGAAGAAACACATTCTGGGATATGAACTGGAAGTATGACAGTAACTATGACACAGAAGTGTTTTATGTCTATTAAATGATGTGGCTGCACTGACCTCAAATAGGCATGAGTAGTTCTTTTGATAGATGAGTTTTTATGTAGTCCAATCTGAACTGTGGAATAAAAAAAGATACATGTTGAGTAAATTGTGTTAGAAAATAATTGTACGCATATTTTATGTATCGGATGAAAACAAATTAGGGTTACTTTTCATGTTGATGGTCTACTTTTGATGCTCTAACTAAATACATGTCAACTAACTCTCAGAGTATTAGTAGACTGTTAGGGTTAGGTGTTAGGGCTCGGGTAAGTAGAATAAATTGACATGGTTGTAAAGTTACCTATAGTCAGTAGAATGTCTGTTCAGGGACCATTCAAATAAAGTGTTTGCAGATATTAAGCAGACATTCTACTGTACTAATACTCTAATGACATTGTTGACATGTAGCTGCAATGTTACTTGGAGTTAGTAGAATATCTATAGTGGACTATCGAAATAAAGTGGCACCCAAATTATTAATAGAAAATATTCGTTATATTCTATTTTTACCAGCATCAGGACAGAAATGTGTGTACACTTTCAGCAGAAACTGGATTTGTGGTGAGGCATCTGTTCCAGGGTAACCCAGTCCATTTTCCCCACTTTGAAGTTTGTGTGATGAAGCAGATTGCTTCTTGGGAATATTTTTGCTTGATTAATATTTCCTAATTACGGATTTCATTTGTATCCATAATCTAAAGGCCTCATGTGAATGTATACATGTATTGTATACCACAAGGGGACATTTTATCCTATTATTGCCCAACAATTAAACTGACTACAGTTGCGGTTCGCAAGTATGCAGCATGCAGTCAATCTTTTATCAGTTTTGACCAAACCAATAACTTTTACACCCAAACCTATGTCCTAATGGCCATGATTCTCCAGAACATCCATCTTTCTGTTCTCTTCCGCTATTTAGCACCTCTTTAACACTATTTCTGCCCCATTTCAGACTGGTCTACAAACACACACATGCCCCACGCATGAGAAAACCTCACCAGCCCTGCCATGAAACACACACGGCGGTCAGACGGGCCATAAGAAAAGAACATCTGCTTGACAGTGGGCTGGTGGGCTTCTCTGCAGTGACCACTGGAGAATGGAATGTCATTGAGTATTAACTGATTACAGCCAAACGGCCCGGTGTCATAAGCCGCATCACGTCACCCAACACATATGGTGTAGGATTCTCATGTGCAGCTACCATGAGCTATCGAGTGTCCATGGACCATTTTTTTCCCCCGGTCCTGGAGAAAGCAGGCTGGTTTAGCTACATGGGTTCATGTGTGATCTAGTATATATAGACTGTCACATCGATATGGAAAATTATTCATAATTTCCACGGCCCACTCATATGTGTTTGGCGTACTGGATTATAAGAAAAAATATTAACTCTCCTGCAAATGAGAAATTATGTATTCTGGAAGAAATAATGAGGCCAGTCTTTCTCATCATAATTGCAAGCAAATGTCTACAGATTGGAAAGCTGTGGAAACTTTGCTCTTCTATAAATATAGTTCCTAATTACTGTTAATACACACCTGATGGGGAAAAATTGGGAGAACTGAGCCTTTGGAACATAATCAGTAATATATCACTTCAAATTTCGGTTTGGTTTTTGGAGATACGAGAGTACAATTTTTTATGTTTTTAAAAAAAGTCTCTCATGCTCACTGAGGCTGCATTTATTTGATTCAAATAAAAAACTTACAGTAAAAACCAGTCATATTGTGAAATATGATTACTATGTAAAATAATTCCATTTTATTTGAATACAGTGACGCAATGCTGATTGTTCAGCATCATTACTCCAGTCTTTAGTGTCACATGATCCTTCAGAAATCATTCTAGAAACATTTCTTATTGTTATGTTGAAAACAGCTGTGCTGCTTAATATTTGTGCGGAAACCATGACACTGTACCATTTGTTTAAGGTTATTTGATGAACAGAACATTTAAAAGAAAAGCAATTGTTTGAAATTGAATCTGTTAAAATAGATCACTTTTGATCAATTTAATGCCTTGCTTAATAGAAATATCAAATTCATATACACAAACATTTGATTGGTAGTGTATGTAAAGTAAGCATAATTGGATGAAGCCAATCCTTACATATGCCAATAATTACATCACAACTTAGAAATGCCCTACACTCTTAGAAGAAAAGGTTCTGTATAGAACCTTTTAGGGGTTCCAAATACGAAGCGCCTATAGAACCTTTTAAGGTTCTATATAGAACCTTTTCTTCTAAGAGTGTATATATTTCACATCATGTTCTTTTGCCAGACAACCTATGATGACTGAACATTTTGCTATTAAGTAAATGTGGAAGTCTGGAAAAAAACAAATGATAGACAGAGACACATTGGACTTTATTCAAAAAAGGCCTCTAGGCCATACAAAATATGCAAATGAAAAAGGAAGCTTGCGTTTTTTTGGCAAAGTACATGACAAGATTTGAGGTCACCCCTCTCCAGGAAAGCAAGACCGGACATGTTTATGAGAAGGTCAGAAGTGTTACCTCACAGAACATTTTGCATGCTCACGTTCCTGCACCCTGCGTTTGAATGGCTGCTCATGTCAGATTCATAAAAGTGAGCCCCAGTTATCCGGGGTCAGCCAAGAATCAAGTCGAGGTTGGTGGAACACAGCAAAGCCGTTGGCATTCGCAGATGGTACGACCCCGAGGCCAGCTGAAACAAATGCCTGCCTGATTTCACATATATACACATTCTTAGACTCTCCGGCATTGATAATCAAACCCACAAATCCACATACACAAAGAAATGGATTCACACTCATCTGTGGGAACACACAAACACACACACACACGAACAAGACCCCTGGAAGACTTCCGACTTGGCCAGCACAGCAGCCAGTATGGTTTGCTGTAGAGAGCTGGTGTGTTGATACTTCATTGCATGCTTCAACGTGAGTAATACTTTTAATTATGGGTGTTCTGATTGTATGTAGTTTATTTCCTGGAGCTGATTCCAGATATTGGGTCATTCTCGCTGCGCAAAAGGCAGAGTCTGTTCACAATTTAAATTCCTGGAGGAAGAAAATCAATAACGATTTTTCCCCCCAAAGGCATTAAGTGTATGTGACATATTTAAAAGCAAGTGAACCTTGTCTAGCACTTGAAATGTATGCCTAGAAAGTTTCTTACAACACCTGTGTCATATAACTGCACTTCAACTGGTGTTTTTACATTTCTTATAGCAAAGAATAGTTTGAATGGATGGATGGATATATATATATATATATATATATATATATATATATATATATATATATATATATATATATATATATATATATATATATATAATAGATAAATAAAAATATATAAAAAAAATACAAAAAAAATCTAATATAAAAATGGATGGATGGATGATTTTATTTATAGCAAAAATAGATCTAAAAAATTATAGTAAAATAATGTTTCAAATAATGTAACAAAATATAATTTGTATGAAATAGTATAATAAATTAGTGTATTTTTTAAATATAAAATATACAAATGTAAAATTAAATATAGTATACCTTAAAGTAAATTAATAGAATGTAAAGAAAATCTGTTAAATTTAATATAAATTAAAATACAGATTAATATAAAAAAATAATATAATATAATAAATGGATGTCATGTCAGAGTGGTGAAGGTCAAAGGTCAAAGTGCATCTCCCCAGAGGCCCAGAGCTGTGAGTGGCAGCACTCTGTGAGAGTCAGTGTCACGTGCCTTTGCTCAGCCAGCTGGGGATGAGATGGCTAAGGTCAAGGTCAAGGGGCAGGTGAGCTTAAGCAGAGGAACAACAGAACACAGTACTACCATTAATCACACCTCGCTGACCCCAAACCCCCACCTCTCTAAACCACTACGTGACTGTCTCTCTGGGCCGCTGAGTTCCCCTGTCCTTGACCGCTCTCTTACTCAGCCCACAGTAACCTGCTGCCCAGCCAGAGGAAACACAGTCCTGCATTGACATCCAGCATCTAGACCGCTGACTATACCACAGTCATCCACTTCCACCCCAGCAGTCCACATGCTGGCTCACTGCATCAATAGGTCAGCGGAGACTTATTGACAAGCCCTTGGCACCAGCAGGCCTGTCCATGCCAGTGTTTGGATTTGTAGTGTCAGTATTAACTCTTTCCCCGCCATTAATTTTCCATCATTTGTGACACAATGCGTCCCCGTACGTTTTTTCGCCTTTCCATGTTTTCACTGTTATATGATAGGGGGCGCTATTACACATCTTCTGAAAGAGTATAGCTCTGAATACAAAAACAAGTGAAGAAAAAATCTACGTATACCAGAAGGAGCTGATAGAAAAATTCTTACACACAATTAAGCTTATGTGATCATCAAACATTTAACAGAATTTAAAGTGCCCCTATTCTGGTTTTTCGAATATTCCCCTTCATGCAGTGTGTAACATAGCTGTCTGTGAATGTAAACGTTCTACAAAGTTGTAAAGACGAAGGTGCACAATAAATAAAGTTACTGTCTCCTAAAAGAAAATCAACCCTGAACCACCTAAAGTCGTTTGTAATTCGAATCCCACTGCATTACATTTCTACGTCACTAATACATTTGCATAATGCCCGCCTATTTTGTACGTTGTCTGCCCTGCACGAACAACTTGTCCCTCCCTCAAACACGTAATTTTACTGACGACTGCTTCTTAAATCTCAGGGTTCAACGCAGGGATTCGCAAAACGCTTGCTCTTAAAAGGGTCACTACCCAGTTTATTTGACCAGCTTGCTCTTGACCATTATTTGTGGAAGGCAAATGTTTTGCACAGGAAATGCAGTGTGAAATTTTCTCTGCGAAGGCAAATGTTTTGCGAAAACTATCACATATTCCAGTGCTTTTCTGAGGGAATGCAAAGTTTAGGTGCAATGCAATAGTTTTGTGAGAGAACTAAAGTTTTGTGAGCAAAAGCATATAAAAAAAAAAAAAATTCACCCATTTTTTTCGACCATATCCCATTAGGGACTCCAAAGTTCGTGACTGGGCAGCAGAGAGTAAATTCTGACCCGCTGCATAGGTTTATGTGCACAACCATCAGGGCTGCATCTGCGAACCGGGAAGAAGCGATTTCAGGGGATTCCGGGAAGGGGAACTAACATTAGTTTGTGTTGATGAGGCAAGAGGGCAGGTGTTGCCCCGTTCTATTGCCCCACCTGCCACTGCCTGTCAGCCACGGAAGCGCATGCTGCACATTCTAATGCTGTCACCCAAGACAGAGTTTCCTCACTTCGCTATCTCAAATATTATATACTTGCTTCCTATACGGAAAAACGATCCTCCCTGACCCACTGTCCTCTGAGCCAGTATCAAACCCGCTAGGTTTATCTCTGGGCTGGACTGTTTGTTTTGGTAAAGCCGCTGCACTCACATGGCACTGCATGGGAAAGCGATTTCCCACGAAACCAACCTTGACAGCTCACGGCTGCCTTAGATAGGCGTCCCAGAGCCGACTTCTGTCATGCGATACTCCATGCAGGAGAGCTGGGGTTTTGGAAGCGCTCCCTCAGTGTAGCAAGAGGGCTCGTTAAATTAATGAAACACTATGATCAGCGCATTTTTTTACAGCGCTGCATGCCAGCGCGGCCAGTCAGGCCCAGTTCATGCAAAGCCATGCTCCATCATCACGCTTATATGAAAATTAATTAAAAGTTTGACAGAAGCATGCGTAGCATCTAAAGGCTCATTTCAATCAACAATGAAATACATCAGATTGATCATGAACTGTAAAAATGTGCTGAAAACAGGTGTTATGATTCAAAATGGTGCCAAATTTGGAGGGGATGGGTTGAAAAAGTCGAAGGAATTCATGATGTCAGCCGAAAAAGGAAGTTATTTCACACGCAGAACATTTTAATACGTTTTGATAAAAGATTATGAAGAAGATCCAACTATTTTTCTTTGTAAAGACATGCAATGATAAATTATGTGCTGTAAGACCAAGAACATGCACCACATCCATCATCCACAAACCTTAAATTCATGAATTAAATTGCAATTAAATAGTCATTCTCAATTTAGTTCAGCATGGTGCACAATCTTAAAACAATGCATTGTACACAAGTCTAGATAAAGCAGTTCCAACTCTGGATAAATGAACGCTTTGCAATTGTGACATAATAACCTGTTGTTACGCCACTTCTGTTATTTATTTTGAACTAAAAAAAGGACAGCACAGTCCTTGATCAAACAGTCTGGTCCTTGGTCAGACTGCAGCAAGATATCAAACAGTGGCGCCATGTCTGCAGTGGGAAAAGTCTGAAGAAAGTAAAGCAGACAGGCGACTGTGACTCTGTCGTGCAAAGGGCCCTGGCAGGGAAGGAAGTCAACTGTAGGAGAGGAAGAACTCTATACCCGTATGCCTGTTTACAAGAATCACCACAATTCCCACAAAGCCCCTCTATCCCAGAGTCCTGCGAGGCAGCCGCATCTGTGAGGAGAGATCCGGCCAGGGCAAGAGTGTTTTCCCAGAGATATCAGTGAACACACACACACTCTCTCACACAAGGTAACATACACAGATGGAGACCAGGCCAGAGAGAATGCTTATGTGGCATACTGTATGTGACCTCCTCCATACTTTGGGGTTTTCTCCTAGATGCCGAAGTTCAATATTACACTTTTTAAGAAAAGGAGAAGGAGAAAAAGTGGCATCTACATCTGCCTACTTCACCGTTCCATGAGTGAAGCGGCACCTCAGGCTTCCCACACACACATTTCATGACTGGATTGAGACTTGACTTGAGTCACAACACAAATCGGCGCAATTCCAAATGATTTTGTCTCATTATAACAGCGGAAACAACTTAAATTATCATTACCCATAATCATTATCAACATCATATATACTCATACAGATAAGAGTAAAACATTTGAAACTGTAAACTAAAGGGTCTATTTTTTTAAAAAATCATTGTGTTTTTGTCAAATAAAGAAACCAAACAGGATGCCGCTTTCTGTCGTCCCGGTTTTCTTTCCGTGAAGCTTGTGGAGCATGTCACAAAAAGTAATCGAAACTCAGTGTATAGGCTACTAGCAAGCTTGTGCGTGCATTCTGAACGCATGCTGGGTTTACATACACAGTCTCTTCTTCTTCTGCTCTTTTTCCTGTTGTGGCAGATAGCAACAGCGTTGCATTACCACTCACCCCCCACCCCCTTTTCGAGATTGGAGTGTGGATCGCCTGTGACTGACTGTATTCGTCGTCTGACAGTATGCACTGAACCGTGACGCCTGTACTGTGATGGTTTAAGACGAATATATCAAAGTACATTACCGTTACATCCCTAATATATATTATACTATATATGGTATATATGGTATAGATCAGGGGTGCCCAATCCTGCTCCTGGCGATCGACTGTCCTGCACAGTTCATCTCCAACCCTAATCAAACACACCTGCCTTTAATTTTCAAGTGATCCTGACGTGCTCTGAAGACCTTAATTGGTTGCTTCAGGTGTGTTTGATTAGGGTTGGAGATGAACTGTGCAGGACAGTCGATCCCCAGGAGCAGGATTGGGCACCCCTGGTATAGATTATATCAAAGTACATTACAGTACCGTTACATCCCTATACTATATATGGTATATAGTGTACATATATATACATATAGTATATTATAGGATATATGAAACTCATTCTTGTATTCTTGTACACTGTAAAGAACAGACAAGTCTTTCATTTATTTGTCAGATTTTTCGTTATATTTGGCCCAATAGCCAAAATGTGTCGGGTCAGTCAGGTTGTAGTCTGGGAGAGAACTACTCTACCTCCACATTCACTCTCAGGAGGCCCAGGCTGGTTCTGGTGTCAGGGTGTTCCCTGCCGAGAGCCTGCGCCCATGTAAAAGAATCACTGGCCCGTCCCATTCCAGGCATTGCAGACGCTGGAAAGAATGCCGTGATGAAAGTTGTGATAGGTTCAGGCAGGATGAATGGTATTCTCAGGGACTGGGGTGGAGATTCTGGGACAAGCTGGAGAAGTCTGCAATGGGGCAATGAGGGTCAGAGAGGGTTCAAATTTAAGGTTCTCCAGACATTGAATGTACCCTGGTAGTACGGGCTGTCCCGTCCTCTTCACCTACAGTGAGCATTTGGAATGGTTCCCCAGGAGTCAATCTGCAATCTAGGAATGAGCATTAACACATGGGCATGGAAGGAATCGCTGAAGGTATGCAGTTCTGATATTAGCCACCTATGAAACTTTAGAGCAATGCATAAATCAGCTGCAGACATGCTGTATAACACAACAGTCCTATATGTGAACCATGTACATTTAAGCCATAACATACAACTGACACGGTTCTTTTGAATGGGTTATATTGCTGATAGGACAGTAAGATTTTATATGCCCAGGTCAGAGTGTGTGCACCATTCAGAACGGAATTTAATTAAATGCCAGTTTACATTTCTGAATTAAAATTGAGGTAACAAACAAAATGCATAATTGCAATTTCAAATTTGAATGTAGATTAAAAAAAATAGATAGACAGATAGATAGATAGATAGATAGATAGATAGATAGATAGATAGATAGATAGATAGATTCATGAAATTCTTGCAATAAAAATCTTCCTAAAGTGCAAATTAACTTGATTTTGATATTCCTTAAAATAATCTAAATTATATCTAATTTTTTTTTTTTATAAATAGAGACCAGTGCTTAATTTGCAGTTTAATAATTACTGCTGTTATTCTTGTTTATGGTTTGAATACGAATCATTTTACAGCCCTACTTTGATGTATTAGTGATTCAGTCCACATTTTCCACATTGTGGAAATCTTAGGTCTCTATAGATTGCTAAATAACTTCAGAGCAATGCATAAACCCAACACTTATGCAGCTCGCTGAGACAGACAATGCAACTGTCCTAAACATGCACCACATGCATTTGAGCCAAAACATACTGACACACTGCCTTTGAAATGGAATGCATGCAAAGACAGTCTACTCAGTCTTAGCTGTCTCTACTGGTCAGCTCTACACATATATCTCTGAGATGGACACCTGACCCATCTAGCCATCATAAAATGATTAATGATGAGGGGCCCTGCCCACCCTCCCCCTTCTGCCAATGGACACCCAACACCTGCGGATCGGCCCGGGGCAGTGACTGACACGAGACTCATGCTGTTTCATAAGCACATGGGTCTGTTTACTGTACTTGTCCTGGATGTTTAATGTGTTGCTCCAGAGGGTGGAGAATACAAAGCCAAGCCCACATGCAAAATTAAAAAGTGGCCAAGATTCTTATGACAGTTTTTCCCTTTCTCAAAATGTTGTCTCTGGGAAAGAATATAGCAAAAAAAAAAAAGGATAGATACTATAGATAGATAGATAGATAGATAGATAGATAGATAGATAGATAGATAGATAGATAGATAGATAGATAGATAGATAGATAGATAGATAGATAGATAGATAATAATTATAGAGAAAGTATTTTATCAATCACAAAAAAAAACAAAAAAAAAACATTGTGTGTGATTGAGTGTGAGATGGAATTTCCACACAGGCACATGTTTCGGGAAGTAGCTCTCTTCCTAAACCTAGTGAGCTGTCTAACTGCCTACATAGACAACTGCCTTTAACTGAGATGAAACCTCAGTGACTTATTTAAAACACTTGCAGCAAATCCATGAACCACAATTACAGTTGTAATCGAAATTATTCAACCCGTATTGGGTTGTGGGTTTTAAAATTAGGTTTATTCGCAACATTTACAAACTTTTAGCTGTTTGCAATGAACAAATCAAACTAAAGTAATTGAAATAGCTCGACAAAACAAATATTTCAAGTGGTTTCCCCAAATTCAACTGAAAATGCAACTCTTAATGACTTCTGCAGTCTCAAAATTATTCTGTCCCCTGAATAGGATCCCTCACAACAGCACACATCTGCAAAACAGATGTTGTCTCAAGTACACCTGATGCAACCAATCAAGGGGCTCGGTGATGCTCTGGGGCTGCTTTGTATCCTCTGGCACTGGAAACCTGCAGTGTGCGGAAGGCAAGATGGATTCATTGAAGTAAAAGGAAATCCTAGGAGAAAACATCATGTCATTAGTGAGGAAGCTGAAGCTTGGGAGACATTGGACCTTCCAACGGGACAATGATCCCAAGCATACCTCAAATTCCACCAAGGCTTGGTTGCAGAAGAAGTCCTGGAAGATTCTACAGTGACCATCACAGTCACCTGACTTGAACCCCATAGATCATCTCTGGTGAGATTTGAAGAAGCTGGTTGCAGCACACAAACCCAAGAATATTACTGAACTGGAGGCCATTGCTCATGAGGTTTAGATTCCTCAGAATTGCTGCCAGAAGCTGGTGCCTGGTTTTACATCTACATTACATCATAACAGAAAAAGGGTGTTCTACTAAGTACTAAATATGTTTGCCATAAAGTGATTGAATCATTTTGATACTGCAGAAGTCATTAAAAGTTGCATTTTCATTTGAATTTGGGGAAACCACGTTTGTTGTGTTGAGCTATATCAATTAATTTTGTTTTATTTGTTCATTGCAAACAGCTGAAAGTCTGTAAATTTTGCCAATAAAACTGATTTGCAACTTTATTTCGATTACAACTTTATAATTTATATGTTTGTTAATCAAACAATACAATACTCCTTTAAATGTAAAAATACACATAACTACACTACCGTTAATAAAAGTTTGGGGTCTGTTCAATATTTCTTTGTTTTTGAAATAATTATTTTATGATCACCATGGCTGTAATTATTTTATCAAAATACAGTAAAACAGTATTATTGTGAAATTTAAAAAAATATTTAGAATTTTAAATATCATTACTCCAGTCTTCAATGTCACATGATTCTTCAGAAATCATTATATTTTCACATAATATTCTGATTTACTGTTTAAGAAACACTTTTGATATAATGCATCCTTGCTGAATAAATGTATTAATTTCTTTATAAAAAAAAAAGTACCAGTTGACCCCAAAGTTTTGAACCATGTTTTATTGATGAATTGAACTATGTTTTATTAAAAAGTTTTAATAATTAAAAGAGCTATAGAGATTAGATCAATTAAAATACATTTCAGAAATATTGAAATCTAAGATGTCAATTAAATTATGTAAATGATGTATGTTATAAATATATTTTTGTTAGTTGTCAATAACGTTCAATAAAACTATATGTTAACATTAGTTAAATCATTAGGTGTCATGGAATAACAGTGAACAATACTTCTACAGCAAACAATTAGAATATATATATATAATATTAATATACTATAATCATTTAATTATCCCTAATGCATCAAAATGTAATGTTATAATAATGTTATGTTATCAAATTGAACCTCATTGCAAAATGTTATAATTGTTTACATTATAGATGTAAAAGTTGAAATTTGTCTTGCCTTATCCACCTTATTTTGCAAAGCAAAAGCAAAGCTATTTTCTGTGAATGTGCTAAACTTCCGATTTATTAGTTATTATAGGGAAATAACTAGAAGAATAACAAAGTGCAGAAAACAGTAAAACAATTTGCAGTGCACTATAGACCAGTGTTTATAATTACGACCAGTTTGCAATATCAAGCAGCATAACAAGCTGTTTTGTTCAGCTAAAAAATAACTGAAAGCGAATGACACCGAAAGCTAAACTCATTCTTTTTACATATGGCCGTGCTTGTGGATATTAGATGTACATTTTCAATCAGTGCAGTGCATTCTTGTATTGCCTTCACAGCAAAACTGCCATGTTGCCTCAGAATTTGGTCACAAAAAATACTTTAGAAGGCAGCAAAAGGACCTACCTGCACGTACAGGAAGTACACCTGATGCCTTAAAATACTATCTAGGTAGAAAGCTCACTAGGTTTCGAATACAGTATGTGAGTGACAGTTCCTGTGGAAAAGGAGGCATGATTTGATGTGAGTCTGACCAGCGGTCCACCTCCAGTCCTCCACCTGCACGTTACAAAGCACCAGCCCTGTCACAACAACCACAAACAGCCGTGACCCGCACTGACCCGTGACGACCCCAGTGCCATCTGTTGCAGCAGGCGCCGATCCCTGCTGATGAGCAAGGGACCATTAGCGCAGAAGGGCCCCCTGTGGTAAGACAAAGCACGGGAGCCTCGCACCCATACAATACAGATGCCGAGAGAGCGATACCACCTGAAAGATTAGTGTAAGTGCTCGGCGTGTGAATGTGCGGAGGCTATCGGGGGCTGACTGCAATCTCCACTAAGAGCCCCAGCTGAGCAGCCTGTAAAACGAAACGGAATAAGCACCTGACCTGTTTGGGTAAACGGAGCCGGATGGTGGCCCGTCTTAGTGAATTCTCCAAGGAGGGGTCGGGGGAGACGGGTGTGTTTTCTCCATCTTAATGGTTCCCACCCGCCTTACCAATCTTTCAGGTGATATCCCACCCCCCCCTCGCCCGTAAAGAGGAGACACCTGATCCCTCTTGGGGTTCCACATTCAGCCCCCCTCCCCTCTGGGCATGGCTCAGCCCTGACCTCTGACCCCTACTTTGGAGGCTATTTATATGGGTGCGTACTTGACCTGACAGCTAAAGAAAAGGAGGGCGGGGGAGGTTAAGCTCTATCCAGATGAGAGGCCTGAAGAGAACTCTCTGTACAAACTTAATAAGGGCACCAGGGATAGTTACAGGGCAGGACTAGCCTGCATGCTGATATGCGGGTAAAGTTGGGGATGAACATCTAGAAAGTGCTGTGTTGGGGAGCAAGTATCTAAAAGTAGTGATGTTACTAATTTTATTTTATTTTATATATAGCAAAGTATTAACTTGAAAGTGAATATGTTTAATGTTTCATTTAAATATACATTTGCGTTAATTTTAAATATATATTCGCATTAAATATACATTCGCGTTTATTCTAATTCTAGTTGTATTAAGCTTAAATTGATGTTAATTTAAAATAACTGTTTTGGTGGCAACATTCTTTAATAGACTTATCACAGCGTGCTGCCTGACACAGACATATTGCACGGCTACTAGTGTGATATTCATAGACTGTAAAAGAAATGGACACAGCGACCCCATAGATTTCAATGGAGAAAAGTGAAGCCAATTAGAAGCATCACTTCCTGATGGCTGAGCGAACTGCGCAGACTCAAACTGAGCTTGATGACGTAGATGTGACGTGAGCAACCTGTCTGACAGCTGTAAGTCTTCTAGTAGCTGTGCCGAGAGAAATCTGAATCATTCCCTTCCGAATCTCGCAGAGACGGAGAGCGTGAGTATTAGCCGTCCATGAGCAGCAGCGGGAGCAACTTTATCTCTCTCTATGAGCTTCTCCCTTGACTTTATCGGACCTCCGCGTCCCCCCGATTGCTTGCAAGCTTCTCCGCCTGTCTATACGGTAATTTCTCGACTGTGCGACAGAGAGTCGCGTGGTTATGACGCAATCGTTAGCCTATTTTTACAAAAAACGGCTTCTACTGGGCCATAACGTAAGATACAAAGTAATGAAGCCTTTTATACATTGCAGTGTTTCTTTAGAAATAAAGTTATTCGCTGTCAAAGTGACGCCAAAATGAATGGGAGTCAATGGAATGCTAACAGCAGGTGATGTTCTGCTACAATGGCGGCCCCGAAGGGAAGCTTCAGTTTCCGGCTGATGGATTACCCCCTTGGTGATATTGCGTTTATACAACAGCTCGCCGGTACCCTCTCGCGAGAGAAGAATTAGAATTTGCTCAGCGAGTCACTCTGGCATCGAGTAATGATGCTCATTAACTATGCGCTTGTAGACGAGCTGCACCAATCACATCAGTGTATCTGATATAGGCGGGCCAGAGGCGAGCTAAACCAATACTAACCAACGGCAGAACCACAGATGATGACAGCGCTGTGACGTCGAAGTCATTAGTGAACATTGCAAGATGGCTATGGATGAACACCACCAGTTTTTTCAAACGCCATTGACAGTCGGCACAAGCAGAGTGATACAAACTATGAAAAGGTTCCAGTGCTTATACTTGGGGAATATATCACATGGCTGGAAAAGGCTCTCAGCCAATCAGATTCGAGACCAAGAAAGAACTATTGTGTATACTGCTGTAAGTTTTTTAAATGACCTTGTAGATTTTAGCAGTTTCAAAGTAGCTTCACCAACACTTGTCTAGAATAAATCCCGCTGGAGATCTGAAAGGTGTGGCCCGTGTTCTCCAAGGCAGGCACTCTTTGATAATACTTTATGAGCCAATAGAATGTCCCAAGACTCCTTTAACACACACACACTGTAATAAACACATTCTGTGCAGTGTCTTACTAGGAAACACACATCATGCTGGACATGCTGTCAGAGGCAAAACATTATTACGATGTGTTACTGAGGAATTTTACCTCTTTAATTTATGGAGGGAAAAGAGAGAGAGGAAACATCCCGAAGGCAGAAAAATGCTGGCCAGACACGCATGTGCAGCTTAGCAATAACATCCTGGAGCGTGTATTTTTAGTAGGCAAGCTCTGGCCCTTGCTGCCTCGATGGGGTGCTGGCAGGGCCAGATCATGGCCCTACGAGCTCTATGGGCACAAGTCTTTCAAGGCCATGGCCCCACAGCACCCCTAGTGGCAGACCATTTTTCTACTTAAAAAAAAATCTTATTTTTTTATGTGCACACAGAAAGAAATATGTAAAAAATGGACTTTTAGAGATGCAGCAGCTTGTCACTGGGGCATCTTTGTACTTTATCAACCACTAAAAGATTCATAATAGTACCTTAAAGGATTAGTTCACTTTTAAAATGAAAATTCTGTCATCATATACTCACCCTTAAGTTGTTTCAAACCTGTATGAATTTCTTTCCTCTGCTGAACACAAAGGAAGATATTTAGAAGAATGTCGGTAACCAGACAGTTTTTGGTTCCCATTGACTTCCATAGTATATTTTTTTCCTACTATGGAAGTCAATGGAAACCAAAAACTGTCTGATTACTGACATTCTTCTAAATATCTTCCTTTGTGTTCAGCAGAGGAAAGAAATTCATACAGGTTTGAAACAAAATAAAGGGTGAGTATATGATGACAGAATTTTCATTTTAAAAGTGAACTAATCCTTTAAGGGTACAAACTACTACTCTAACTTACTTAGATCCACCTTTAGGGGTAAAAGTGTACAAAGTTGTCCTTTTAAGAGTACTGCCCAAGTGACAAGCTGTTCTGATAGTGTAAGCAAACACTATCAGAACAGCACAGTAAAAATGCAGCCTTTTCCAGTTAAAATACCTACAAATCCTTAAAACACAACGCTAAAAAAACTGTGGTGTAGAACTCAGAAATTCCTAGTACATTTCACAATCAATTACAAAGAAACGCCAAATAACACATTGAATTAATTGTGACATTTTTAAGTAGAAAAACTGAAGAAGTGTTTTCTTGTAAATCATACTCAATAATTTTTGTTCTAATGTACATTAGATATAAATCTTGTTTTAATGGAATATGCGTGTTTATCAGGATACAATATTGTGTGGTAAAGTGGTTCTTGTTAAAGGGATCTAAGGTAAAGGGATAGTTCACCCAAAAACAAAAATTATCTAATTTATTCACCCACAAACCTGTATGAGTTCCTTTCTTCTGTTGAACACACAAAAAAAGGTATTTTAAAGAATGATGGTAACCAGTTTACAGTAGCCATTGACTTCCATAGTAGGAAAATAAATACTATGGAAGCCAATGGCTACCGTTAATGATGACAGAATTTCCAATTTTGGCTGAACTATCCCTTTAAGGATTTTTACTGGAAAACAAGTAAAAAAAGACTCCTTTTGTGCAGCTGTGTATGCACCATAGGCTGTGTACACCGAAGTTCCTGCGTCCCAATACTAAACAGAATGTGAGATTAGAATTAATGTAACCAAAAGGATAGTATGTGGAAACAAGTATATACTTTTTCTTTACAAAAAGAGTACATTCTTTTAGGACACAGTATACAGTAAGTAGGTGAATTGGGACACAGCACTGGTCTTCAACTCCCTTTGGCAGTGTTGGAGGCACAGGTTAGGTCCATAATCCAGCCCTAGAAACCAGGAGATAGTTTGAGTCAGATTACATTTACCGCCTCAGCAAGAAACTTTTTTTTTAATTACATGGACAAACAAACGAGTTCACCATAAACTCACCCTCCCTAGAGCCAGCTTACCCATCCACAAGCGCATGAAAACTCACCTAGGCCTTTTACAAATCACTCAGCGGCTCTTTTCTTCAGACTCGAGTATGATTTCAGGTTAGCTCCTTTGAGAGCGCCATCCAATCCTCGGTATGAAAGGGCGTCTCCCTCCCAAAGCTGCCACCATGCGATGTGTGATGCAAGGACAAGAAGCTTTGTCAGGCGATAGGACACCTGTTCTTGAGAAAGATTACTTTGCTCGGCAACCAGACGAAATATTGATTTTCAGATTTTCTTCCCTGGCGCACAAAGCCCGCTCGGATTAGAGGGTTATCCCCTCCTCGGCCTCAAATGGACTGTCTAATTCCTCCCATCTTGTCATTTGGACCCCCTGCCGAGAGCTCTTTCCAAAATCACAATGACATTTGCAGGACAAAAAAAAAAAAAATCGGCCCACACACGCTTCAAACGTTGTGTTGTACTTTTCCATTGGCCGTAACGTCAAACAGAGATGTTTTCCTGGAGCGATACGGTGTGTATAAACTGTGGGACTAAACTGGCTCCATTGTTTGGGTGTCGGGGGCGGACAGCTCTTCGAGTCACACATCAGTGAGATCGCCAAAGCGAGACTTGCACTAACAGAGAGTGTCTGAAATTCTTCTGGGGCCTTATCTGCCTCGCTACCAGCATCAATAATACAGTGTTACTCTGTAAAGGACAGATAAGCCGGCATCTCCTCTTTACACCCAGAGACGCTCGTGCATCTCGGTTTAGGAAGGGTCAACACTGACATCAAATGGAGAGCCGCTGTTATTGCAGCGTCCTAACATGATTCGGCCTCCTTGTGGTCTGCTCTCATTTTAGCAGAGATGAAACATTCTGGACATTCATTGGCATCATTTTGTCATGAAAAGGGGTGGGGACCATGCTTTAACTATTCATGATGAAACGTGAAGTGTGTGCAGATCGGTCACCAGGATTTTGCCAAGTGAGACATGTTCCTGGATCAACATATTTAGTTGATCCTGGAACAACAACCCTGTCTGAAAACATAGTCCTAACCCTATCCCTGGCCCTAAGCCTAAACCTGACCATAATGTATCTCTAAAATCAGAGGGATACGATATTTGATCTACAAATATGTTGATCCAGGAACATGTTTTACTCGGTGAAATCATGATACATTTTAGGCTTACACTTCTTTCCCGTAAGGGCTGCGCTAAAAAAGGCAGTGAGAAGCAAGAACGATTAGTATAAGCTTAATATGTACTGATATTTGGACATCATCAGACTTAACGTCAGTTCTCAGCATGTGTTTTTTGTAGAGACAGCTAGGTCTTTGAATACTAGCGCATTTAACGGGATGCGCAGTGTACTGTAGCCGTGCACCACCAACATCACCAGAACTTCTGCACTCTAGAAAATGCTGGGTTGTTTTAACCCAAATCTGGATCAAATATGGACAAACCCAACCATTGGGTAAACATTTTTAATTAAAAAAATTTAACCCAACTGCTGGGTTTGTCCATATTTGACCCAAATTTGGGTTAAAACAACCTAGCATTTTTTAGAGTGTGGATAATGATTTAATGTCATGTGTGTGCCTAATTCATGAGAGTGGCATAAATAACCTAATTGTGTAAACACTCTTAGAAATAAGAGAAAATGGGGTTTCCATAGTAATGCCACAAATCATTTTTATGTTCCCCAAAGAACCTTTCAGTGAACAGATCTTCACTCTAAAAAATGCTGGGTTGTTTTAACCCAATTTTGGGTCAAATATGGACAAACCCAGCCATTGGGTTACATTTTTAAATTGCTTTTTGATCCAACGTTTGGGTTTGTCCATATTTGACCCAAAATTGGGTTAAACAACCCAGCATTTTTTTTTAGAGTGTAAAATAAAAAAAACTTTTCTTAATGTGAAAATATTTTATCAATAGAGAACATTTTCCCACTGTAAAGTCTCTTTTGTGCAGTGGAAAGGTTCCGTGGAAGTTAAGGTTCTTAATGGAACCTTAGATGCCAATAAATAACCTTTACTTTTAAGAGCAATTTAAAGTATTCTTTTTTACTTCATCTCTTAATCTCTCTTATCGTTTTTAAACCCTGATATTTGTGTGACAAGGTTTATCTAGTTGGTGCTAATTGGTGCAATATTTTGTGTAAACGTTATGAATAAAATAAAAAAGGTTTGCAGATGCCATGTTAAGCACTCCGCATGCTATTCTTTCAGTGGGTTTAAAAAAATTGTGTGAACAAAATCGACTTTGGCAAAAAGTCGAGGGAACATGTCCCAGTGCAAACTATGCCTATGTAGACATGATGTTCTTACCTTTATAATCAATGTAATAACTAATTAAACTGATTCCCTGAGACTGGTATAGGCAGGACAAGATGATACTAACCAATAACAGACACACAGTGTTAGGTCACCTCGAAGGGCTTTGTCTAACCGATCAGTGGAAACTCTGAGTAATGCTGCAAGAGCTATTGTTTTGCTCAGTAATCCACTGGGGCTTCAAGTGACACTCCCAAAACAATGGGCCAAAGTTTTTTGTAACCTTTTAGCAATGTGAAAAAGTAGGAGTGACCCAACTTGGAACAGAGCTAATGAGAAAAGGGCTTTCTGCTTACTGATCCGATACATAACTCCATAACTCCCAAATGACATCACCATCTTCTCCTCTCTTGCGGAGAGATGTAATTAGTGAGAGCGAGAGAAATGCACCTCAGAAACGAAAATCAACACATGCGTGTCTCCTCTGTTGGCTCTGCAGTCTGCTGAAAAAAACATCTGTTCTCTGGATGATCTAAACCTGCATCATGCTGCCGATGTTCGGAGCGTTTACAGTCAGGTCCAAAAGTCAGCATTTTTCAAATCAATTAGAATTTATTAAATCTGTGTAAAAAAAAAAAAGAAGGTGTTTTCATTAAAAAAGATCAGCATAATCATAAAACTTTCCACGAAAATGACATCTGTACAAAAGATGTCCAGCTTGTCCAGCTGTACAAAGAGTAATAGCCACACTCATTATGATTCGATACCTCTCAAAAGTTTGGAAAAATAAAAAAAATATTATGTTTTTTAAAGAAATTTTCAGTAAAACCAAGGCTGCATTTATTTCTTCAAAATACAGTAAAACAGCAAACATATATGAAATATTAATACAAATTATAAGAACTGTTTTCTATTTTAATACATGTAAAAATGAATTATATTCGTGTGATGCGAAGCTGAATTTCCAGCATCATTACTCCAGTCTTCAGTGTCACATGATCCTTCAGAAATGCTGATTTGCTGCTTAGGTCAAATTTCTTATTATTATCAATGTTGAAAACAGTCGTGCTGCTTAACATTGTTGTGGAATGTTAATACTTTTTTCAGGATTCTTTGATGAATAAAAAGTTCAATGAACATCATTTATTTGTATTTATTAAAGCATTTATTAAATATAAATCTTATAAATGTATTAACCTACAGTTTTGATAAAAATATTAATTTCTCTCTCTCTTTTTTATCTTACCACAAATGTTTTAATGTTAACATTTGTGTTAAATTGTTAAACAGCAAAAACATTGATAATGATAATAATAATAATAATATGAATTGCTTCTTAAACAGCAAATCATAATATTGGAATGATTTCTGAAGGATCATGTGACACTGAAGAATGTAATTATAGAAAATGCAGCTTTAACATCACAGCTATAAAATATATTTTTAAATATATAGAATTAGAAAACAATCATTTTAAATTGTAATAATATTTTAGAATATTACTGAATAAATAAATGTAGTCTCATAAGAGACTTCTTTCAAAAACATTATGAATTTAGATGTAATAAATGTTCAATCTAGTCTTCCATTTGGTGACCCTTCTGTATACGTCTAGATTATCATCCAGATCCCCATGTTTCTTCATATAGCCAGGGTACTGGCATCAGATTCATTTTGTACCTGTATTTCATGCATTCCTTACCCTAATCCACAAATGAAGGCTCATTTGGCTATGAAAGAGAGACTTAGAAGTAATGCATTGATCACTGAGCAGCCACCAAGGTTTCTTTGTGTGCAAGTGTATTCTCTGTATCTGCCTGAGCACATGGGAAAAGAGGCTTGTTGCTCTGACAGTCACATCAGTAACAGCAAATACCTTTCACTCAGAGCCGTTCATGCACAAGCATCCAAGAAATGCACAAGCCAGGACTCTTTTTCTAGCAACAGTGTACTTTAATGTAACTGATTTGGATCGCTCTTTAATGTATATTTTTTGCCAAAAACAATACAATGAGGCTGTAAAACATGAAGCAAATGAAACAATGTGGTTCTGTACAGCAATAGTAGCTCATTCACACATTCTAAGTCTGTTAACAAGTGGACATAAAAATATATATATATATAATAATACAACACTGCTGACTAATACATGGAGGAGTAGGGATCTGGTTTTGTTGGAGGATCTTTTTTTGTGACTGCCTAGATATTTTCAGGTAAATGCAAAAACAAGTTCTGTGTGGTTTGGAAATGATTGGAAAACAAACGTGTTGTTTATCTGAGCCTATGCACCGAATGAAATGTCCAGAAAGGCAAGCAAAGCGAGTAAATACATATTCTAGTGTGCGGGATCACTCTTACACCATGTGTACACCAGACACGTCCAGTATGACTAATGTATGGTCCAGTATGGCTTCCGACTCAACTGTCGAAACTTTCTATATATTCCAGTGGGTTTTTTTTTTACTTGCAACTATCATATGAATTGATTGCTCAGAATTTAATTAATTATGTTAAATATCTTCCTTATACATCAAAGTCAGTTTGTGATGTCTATGGCCTACTTATTTAAATATGTGCACATTTGTTTCAATGCTAAATTGTGTCTCGTTCATGAAACATGACACATTAACTGTGTAAACTGTAAATGCATTTAGTAAAAGTGGACTTAATTCTGCACAACTTTCAGGCCAGCTCTATGTAAAAGTATGTTGGTATTTTAAAACAAGCCATGCAAAGTGGACTTTACGAAAGCTCGTATTCTGACTGAAGTGTATTCCAGTGTAAACACGGTGTTGCAGTTATAACTGAAGCAGTCATTTTTATCTGATGTTTTGCTATTTTTTCAGCTCCTGGTCGTTAAGTGCTTTGCATTCTTTTGGAGTAGTTTTTTAAGGCTAAACAAAAGGGAATCATGGCAACCAAACACAGTTGAATATACGTCATGTGCATCGAGTCAAAACAGACTGCCATGCCAAAAACAATAAGCCGCCGTACGCATACCACCAGACAGTGATCAGTTCTCAAACATATCAACGTGAAATAAAATCTTTGGCAAAAATGAAGTATTTACATACAAAAAAAAAAAAAATTAGTTTTGAAGACATGGGACAGTTATCAGGGCGGCGTGGGTCGAACATCCTGCTTAAACTAAAAAGGCAATGGGTATTTTCACCTCAGATCACAGTTAAAACACTGCAGTATTACTTTTAATCTAAATTTAGCAAGGATTCAGAACTGGTGTGTAAATCGAAGGTAATTGTAGAGGATGCATAGATGGAGATATGGCTGGCAATACCTGACAGCGCCTCACGATGGCAGCACGAAACAAAATACTGAAATCTGCCTGAGAGAATCAATGCGAGTGGGTTTCGCCGAGGGCTGAATACTGGGAGGGAAAGGACGCCAAAATAATAATAATAATATTAATAATAATAATAATACAAAAATAAAGACACTTCCTTACTTTTCTTTACACAAAGCCTCTTGCAGTAAACACATCAGCCAACTCACTTTATCTGAAGGAACTTTAGGATGTAATCCTTATATATGCAAAAGCAACAGTGAGTTCTACTTTGAAGCCTATGTCGATCTAAAGCTAAAGAAAAAATGATGTGAGAAAATATCCAATAATGACAAGCTTTCCAAATACATACACTTTACACCATATATAGTAGAATGCTCCTCAAAACATCATGATTTTGAAATATTAGCCAAAATAAAGAGTATTTCTTTTGCAGGCTAATCTTTATGTAGACTATACACAATATATCTATGGGTAAATGAGTTAACATAGCGCAAAAAAACGTATTATACAATAAATATTCAGTAAAATCACTTTTTGAAGTATTTTATATATATATACTTAGCTTACTTTGGGGTAGAATGATAGTATGAGTGTGTTTTAAGCGAGGCATAGAGATACAGTGACAGATTCACACCTTACTGCCAGATACACAACGACACACACTCAGACCTGAAGAGAAGAGAGCTCAGCAAGTGGAGAACAGGAACGAAATGCTGACGCTGGACACTTGATTTGTCTTATATTGCTTCCCTCAACTCAGTTTACAGCGATCTACTCGGAAAGTGCAACGGAATGGCACTTGAAGTCGGACGTCCATCTATTCCAGTGATTTCAGAGATGTTTCTCCAAGCGCAAGATTGGAAAATTTGGAATAAGATCAGTCCACAAAGTCTGATTTTCCGACTCAGCCAGGAATCCTAATCTCACATTGTTCGTGAGCCTGGTTTCTCCCAAAGTTTTTATCGTGCCACTGTCACCTTTGGCTTGCTCAGTTGGGGCTTGAAAGACAATTAATATACAGAAACACTGATATATTTGACTGCACTGACTCAACCAGAGAAGAACATCTTGATCTGAATTGTCTTCTGTACAGCTGCCTTTGAATTCACTTTACAACAGACATTGTTATTGAACTGAATTGAATCAACACTGCACTGAAGTGCACTGACAATATTTGTTTCTGTAAAGCTGCTTTACAGCTGAACTATTATTTTATTACTGTGAAGCTTCTTTGAAACTATCTGTATTGTATAAAGCACTATATAAATAAATGTGGCTTGACGGTATGCATGACGTCATGCTGACGGCACTGAAATAGATGTGCACAGACAATGATAAACATTCACTTTTAAGCAAATACAAATGTTTTTTCGGCAACTATACATGCTAAACTAAAGCAAGCATTGCACAGGGAATGCAATTTGGGTGCTATACTTTTTGTTCGCAGTCAAACACCTGCAAAAGTGAGTTTCAGGCGACAGAAAATATCAGTTGAAACCTCTCACATCCGACTTCAATAATGACCCTGGAAATCTGACATCGGGTGCCATTGTATTGCACTCTTTCGAGTAGAGAAACATCAGTTCGCTGTGAAGGAAGACGCTGAATTACTGAATCAACGACTCCAGCATCCCACGTTCTCTCAGAGGAGCATCTTTGAGGGTGAAGATGTCTCACCCGTCCTCACTTTTAGCTTCTCCTAGGTCTGTTATATGCGAGGGACCTTCAAAATCCCCACACGGTTTTGACTTTATCCAGAGTGGACTGGAAATTGCTTTTAGTTGGCATATAAAGTGGTCTTGCACTTGTAGCGTGAAAAACAGGAGCCGCTTTGAGAAGGAAAAGAGTTCATATGTACAGTTTTGACGAAGCAGCTGTAGTTTACCAAGATATACAAGAACGCTTGCGTAATGATTTGTCCTGACTGCTCTCTTATCTTTGGTACATCAGCCCCAGATTTCAGCCTCCTCATCAACCTTTTTTTTTTTTTTTACTTTTTCTTGTCCTTTTTTTTCTAAAAAACGAGCAACAAAATCACTAAGATCATTTCCACGTCCCCTGCGAGTGAGATGAAGATCACCTCCTCTCTGTCCTTCACTCCTCTACGCCCACAGTGCACTTCCTCTGTCCCTCTTCCTCACTACCGTCCGGATAACCCTTCCTCACACATTCACAACCACACGTACACACAGCCTCTCACCCCAAACACACAGAACGAAAATCAGAAAAAAAGAAAAAAAAATCAAACAGAGCAGAATGGAAGTCCTCCAGAAAGCAGCGCTGTGTGAAGAGTTCACCGCTTCTGAGAGTTGATCATCACTTTCGAGACGAAGTTGACGATGGCTGTGGCCGGTTGATCGGGATCCATCTCAGCGAACAGGTGACTGACGTTGTCTGTTGTGCTGCCTTGCTTTCTGGCCACAAAGCCAAAGAACCTGTGAAGAAAAAAATAATAATAATCTTAATATGCCGTATTTGAGTCAATCTAAAAATAACTTTTCCAGGTCACTATCCTATGGAAGCTTGTTTCCGCCACAGAATGAAAAAATATAAAAGGTAATTTTTGTGTATAGACTTTTTATCTCACAATTCTGTCTTTTTTTCCTTCAGAATTGGACTTATAACTCACACTTGCAAGTTTATATCTTGCAATTCGGAGGAAAAATGTCAGAATTGTTAGATAAAAGTCACAATTATCTTTTTAATAGTTTTATGCATGGCGGAAACAAGCTTTATAATAAATTAAACGTAATAAATGAACAGATTTTTGTGATAAATCACACCTAAAATTAATTATAAATTGTAATCATAAATATATACCAGTATTACACACTGAATCCCTGAAATAATGTAGAATTAAAGGAAGCATATGTATAATAATATTTGTAAATTACATTTTTTAACTTGAGATGTACAGATTATTCTGATTTGGAGAGCGGATGCTGACTTAATTGCATACATTTTTACGTTATACGTGCGAAACAGTCCACATTAATTCCAGAAATTATAATTATCTAATATATTTCTGGAATTAATGCTCCTTTTGTTTTTGGTATTATATTCAGGCTTCTCTTCTCATCTCCCGAACCACAACAGTGAAATGATGTTCGCCGTGATCATGTGCTTTCATCCTCAGTCCAGTCCAATGATCTATTCTTCCTCTCAACATACAGTATCTGCTACTGCATCAACAGCACAGCGCTTTATAACACAGCCGTTCCAGAACAATCTCTTTCAAACTCTGCCCAGATCGAGCCGTGAGGGCTGTCACATGCCTCATTGCTCCGGGAGTGTAAAGTGTTCAGTGTTTTGAGATCAGCTCAGATTGTGTGTGAGAGGATCATATTATACCCCCCCCCCCCCACCCCCCCCTGAGGATCACATATAATAGTTATATATAATAGTCACTTATAAAAGTTTTTCGAACGAAAAATCGTGTATGTTCTGGCCTCAGAGAGTAAATCATCATGACACATGTGTGAGGGTTAGCAGGCTAGCATCGGGTTGTGTTAGCCACATGTGTGAGGGTTAGCAGGCTAGCATCGGGTTGTGTTAGCGGCACAATCCCGCTCATTCATCATGACACCCCTGAGCATAAGCATAAACTGCTTTCAGATAACAACGTCTGCTAAGCTGCAAAAGATCAAGTTATTTGCTATCAAAAGCTGGTACGTACTTTGCAGTGCCACCCTCGGGTTTGCTCCACCTGGAATGACATTGAAACAGATTATAGATGTTTAACTTCGGGATTTGACAACTAATGCATTCACTAAATAACAGTAACACATTCTATTTATAGAGCATTTTTGATATTCTCAAAGATGCTTTACAAAAGATAAAAATGATGAAAGGCAATACAATAAAATTTATCACACATTAAAAGCAATTTCTTTTGAGTTTTGAGTAACAATTTGAAAATAGACAAATCAAAAATAATTAAAAAAAAACTAGATTTTGTCATTTCCTGAAGAACATGTGACTGGTAGGAGCTCATATATATATATATATATATATATATATATATATATATATATATATATATATATATATATATATATATATATATATATATATATATACATCTGTATTCATTGTGTAGTTTTTCACACACACACACACACACACACACACACACACACACACACACACACACACACACACACACACACACACACACACACACACACACACACACACACACACACACACACACACACACACACACACACACACACACACACACGTAAAGCATAAAGAACATTGAGTCTGAATACTTAGGGCTTATAAGGTTAAATTAGCTTTTAGAAAAATCCTCAATTGTAATAATCAGCAACATCAACAGAAATACTGCAAAAGCACCACTAATAAAGCTAATACACTTAAACATAGTTCTGATCCTATCAGATCCACAGATCAACATATAAATGCTGTGACTTTGACTCTTGTGTCTAAAGTAATGCTAATGTTTCAGGGTTTTCTTACTTCCTCTCCTGTGGGTCAATGTCGCAGAACGTGACCGTGCTGATGGGATAATGACGTCTGAAGAAAAGCCTGTGGAAGAAAGCATAGGTGTGCTTTTAAAACATGTTCACATGTAGCTTTTCAATGAGAAAGAAAGAAAGAAAGAAAGAAAGAAAGAAAGAAAGAAAGAAAGAAAGAAAGAAAGAAAGAAAGAAAGAAAGAAAGAAAGAAAGAAAGAAAGAAAGAAAGAAAGAAAGAAAGAAAGAAAGAAAGAAAGAAAGAAAGAAAGAAAGAAAGAAAGAAAGAAAGAAAGAGAAAGAAAGAAGTGTTCCCTCACTTTCTGTGGTTGTCAGTGAGCGTGATGCCCTGCGCTGACACTTTGAAGTGGACGATGGCTGAGGAGACCGCACTGGTTGTCAGGGTTTCTGAGATGGCTTTAGAGATGGCCTGAGGTCCAGTCAGAGACTCCATGTCCACTGAGTTTATGTACAGGACATTACATGCTGGGAAAGACGGAAACATGCGCTGATTAATAACCATGATGATGTGGCATCTGCAAACAATTCAATTACAAGCAAGATGCACCTTTAAATAAACGAACTCTTCACACATACTGTGATCTCATCAAACACACACACACACACACATGTCATTAGTGTATTCTGCATTTGCATAATCCAGTGGTTCTCAAATTGTGGTTTGTGGGTATTATTAATATATTATTTAATAATATTTTGAATTAGTCTTTATTTAATGTTTTCCAATTTATTTTTAATTTTAGTAATTTTGTGTGCTTTTGCCATTATTATTATTTTTATATTTTTATTTCAGTTTTAGCACTTAAAAGTTTTAGGGCCCTATCATACACCTGGTGCAATGCAGCGGTGTGACGCAAGTGTGTTTTGCTAGTTTCAGCCCGATGCAGTGATCATTTTCACGTCCTGCACCACGTTGTTTAAATAGCAAATGCATTTGCGCCCATTCGTGCGCCCATGGGCTGCTGGTCTGAAAACGAGGTGTGTTCAGGAGCATTGTTGACGCGTTGCTATTTTGAGGACCTGAAATAGACTGCACCATTGACCAACTGAACCTGGTCTAAAGTCAATGGCACAGTATTTATTTTGTTATTTAAAAAGCGCGTTAATAATATGCGCCTATAGGCGGGTGCACAACGCCTACGGGATACACTTTGTCGCGTAGAAGGTCAGGTTGCGCGCATTAACCACGCACACAAGCAGATCCTATTGCGCTCTGGAGAAGCGTTTTTCCACTTGCAAATTCCGTCATGTAAATAGCAATCCGCCATGGTGCGAGCACAACTGGCTTTTAAAGCTATTATACTTTTTCAAGATGGCGGAAAGACATGGAAGCCTCATTGGACTTACCCGTCCAATATAAAGAAAGATAAGAAATTCTTCACTTACGAGGATAAGTCAGATCATTGGCAGAGGTAATTTTACACCAATGAGGACATATTTATGAATAAAGACATTGCTTTTTAGTTAATAAAATACTTAAACTACACAGTGTACCTTTAAAATTGTTTTTTTTAAACCCATATTTGTGTATTTGTGTGTTTTCTTACATTGCATCAGGTGTTTCATTCTTGGATGAAGGATGCAAATAAGTATTAGTGCTTTATTTATTTGTAACATATCCATTTAAAATATTCTTTGTATTTTCTTCTTTTTTTTTCTTAAATTTGCAGTTTTCATCATTAAAGTTTTCACCGTCTTCAAGTGAAGAGGATGGTTTGTATACCAGTTATATCTTTATTAAAATAACTGGATCTACATTGCAATAGAATGATTGTACTTTTCCAAAATATTGCAACAACTTATTAGCATGCATGATTGATTAGCGTATTGGGCCTTGTGTTAAAGGCGGAGCTGAAAAGAAACTGAGAACCACTGGCATCATCTATCAGTAGATCCATGCACAGTAATCTAACATCAGTCATGAAAGAACATGCCATATTCAATCAGAAAGGTGTTCTTGAAATACAGTCGAGGCCTTGACAAACAGCAGCAGCCAAACAGTTTTTAGCAGACAGGTAAAGGTGCTTCTGGAGGTCTGAACCATCATCACATGCACAGACAGTAAAAGAGGAGTGCGGCTCTCTCTAGACACGGCAGTCAGAGTCGGGTTAAACACAACAACACAGATACATCCATGAATTAAACACGCAGAGCATCACTGGGTTTACCATGGGAGTCAGATGAACTCTTCTGCCCTAAATCATTTCCACAGGAGTGACACCAGGGTGGAGAAGAACATGGCAGTTGATATCAGATAATAAACAAGTAAAAATGCTTGGACTAATAGAATCAAAATTAATGTATAAAGAGAGCATTAATAAAAAAGCTAAGATAAAAATATTCAAATCTACCAATAAATGATCATTTTCAAAGGCTCACTTAAAAACCTGAGGAGATTGTACTTTATTTAGGGGATTTTGCTGACTGAAGTTGTGCTAAACACAATGAACATTAATGCATTTAATTCTGTTTTTGAACAAATGTTCCAGATTCAGTGCATCCCTTTCATTGACATTATAGATTTTATATTACGGTAACACTTTATTTTACAGTGACCTTGTTACATAACAGTAAATTGTGCATGCAGTTAACCCTCAACCAAACCCTAATCCTATAGTAAGTACATGTTGTTAATTATTATTACTCAAAACTTAATTATATAATTACACTCTAACAATGATAGCTTAAAATAAGGTGTAAACTAACCTATATTATTACCTCTATAAATAATATATAGTTTCTCAAGAAAATATGATTTTTTTTTTTTTTTACAAATTATTTCACATTCTCTAGGTTTCCATTTATGTATAATTCATGCAAATTCAATGTATAATATCTCTCAGTAATGCTATCACTAGCATTTAAGGCATAACGTTGATTACCCCAAAATATAAAATTTGACTGATCCCTCAGTTTAATTGTTTTCCCTGAAATATTGTTGTTACTTGTAATGGGAGATTCCAACATCCCTGTATTGTTTTAAAAGCAGAAATGTGTAGCTTATATATTTGTTAAAGCACTTAAAAAGGTGTTTATAATTCAAGCTTTTCTACATGGTCAAGCTTCTGTTTTTGCGTTATAGAACCTGAATCTGGAACATTGCAGTTTTGAGCATCTAAATGGTATAATCAACCTTTTGGAGAGCTCTCGGAGTACACATTTATTTGTAATTTTAACTGTTGGAAATGAAGCGTAAAAGTGGACATCAAAGATTTCTTATCCTGTTGCGCCCTCTATAGGCCATGATCAACGACTAGTCGACATTAAGCTTAAAGCATCATGGATGGCATTACTAGAGCACAGTCTATGCAACCCCTATTAGACAATGATGTAAACCTCCTCACCTGCACCCTGTTTGAGCATCTCTGTCGCCGGGTTAGTAGGTGTTGCAATCTCAGGTGATTCCTCCAGAGGATCTACACAAAAACAGCAGGTCAGAGTTTAGACTGTGCATATTCGGCCAGGTTGAATGCTACGATCCATCATTCTGCAGTGGGGATTCTCGCTAGGCTAGGAATCAAAGCGCCTGACAAACATGCGTTCACTCTGAGTTTGGACAGGCCTGTGGCTTCATGCCCCCTGACACCTGGATGGCACATAGCAGTTGGCCGAGGACGGAGTCAGCTGAACACGCCACAGTGCAAAACTCAGAAAACACTCACGATTATTCACCCTGGGCAAACAGGACATACATCATCATGACAGAGGGCGCAGCTAAGTGAGGTCATGATGAGTGGGAATGTACAGTACATGTACACAAACTCATACAGTGGGCTCCAAAAGTCTGAGATACTAGTGGAAATAGTACTTTAATGACAGCGGACATGTTTGAACAAAGGAGTGCAGATGCTTCGGGCTCTTATATTTATGCAAATTCTGCAATATTACATTCAAATGCTGGATAAAAACACCAAGATGCACATTCAAAAATCTGAAATGTGCATATAAATTGTATTCGCTCCCATGAGAAGTATGCATGGGAAGTATGTATTATGATAAAAACACATTTACCAAATCCCTTTTCCAGACGTGCATGTACAAAAATATTGTGACTTTAGGTGCGTTCACGCCATGTTGTAATTACCGCAATTACGAGATTTCAACTTGTAAAAAGCGTTCATGTCCTCTTAGAGCTCGTAAGTACAGCTTGTAAAAAGCTCTATACCACCTGATTCATTTAGGCACTGATAGTGTTCCCATAAAACAACAATTCCCAGTCCGAGGACGTGCTCCCAACAGACAGCTCCAAAAAGAACTTCTCGTGTCAGATATATATAAAAAGCATCAGTAGCTTGCACAGTCGGGGAAAAAAAATTTGATTTTGATTTTGATCTTCCTAGAAGAGATAATTCAGTTCTCTTGAACTCATGGAATGGAAATGCTGCTTTATTTGCAGATTTGGTCTATATTCTTATAGTTCACAAATAGTAAATGAAATGTGCATCTTGCATCAAACATAGCTAATGTCACAAATTTGATTAGCGACCTAAATAAAATAAAGTAAAATAAGAATTAAAAAAAAGTATTGACATGTTATTGTTTTCCATTTTTCAAAATTCAAAAATTTATTTCACATTTAAATAGGGATGCACCAAAAAATTATATTCTGGGCTGAAACCAAAAATTCTGAATGCACTTGGCCGAAAACCGAAACCGAAAATGCTTTTTTAAAATAATACATGTATTATTTAAAATGAGCTATTTTTATAATTGTATTAATATTAGACCTTGTAATGAAATTCAATCATTGTAATACAGAATTCAATAATTGTGATACAGAATTAAAAAATATAAAAATATAAAATAACCAAAATAGTTTTGAATATAACACTAAAATTGAACAGAAAATACATTCATATTAAAAATAAATATATTATTTTTTATTCAGTTCTATGTAACAGAATCAGAACTACCTAAATAATGTATTTTCATGCTGGCGCGTTATTTGAGTGAGACTTTGCTGTTCCGATAAGCATGAGCGGTACATGAGTGGAGCGTTCGCATGGGCCGTTAGCAACTGAGCCACATCCAAAGTCGAGAGTGAAACCTGAGCGCATGGCGGGGTGGCATATATTTCCGCCTCATATTTTCGCCTGTTTTTCTCTTTCGGCCAAAAAACTATTAATTTCAGCAGATGAAATTTTGGCGCATCCCTACATTTGAAATGCCATGTTTTCAGACTGGTCTCAGACCTGTGGACCCCACTGTGTGTGTAGAGAAACAGATATGATTTCCCACCTCTGGTTGGTATGACTAGTTTGCAGGGTAGAGCCAGTGGAGTGATGGAGTGCTGGTAGACCAGTGCAGACAGGCAGCCTGGACACAGAAGATGAAAACAAAATTGGGGTCAGATTTACGAGCAGAAATCAGAGGAGGGCATACTTTACATTACAACTGTCCTGAAGAGGTCAAACTTTGATGCCAGGCCTGGCAAACCGTAAATCCATGTTGCTGAAGAGTTAGTTGTGGCAGTGAAAGTTAGGAGGATAGGAAGGACAGGAATACTAGCATGTGGTCTTTCTTTATTAAACCCCTGCTTCAAATAGTTTACTATATTAGGAAAAACGAACTCTGGGTGGACTTTATTTGGGCAAGATATTTCCAAGATAAATTTTGTTGCACAGCGGAAGCAAAAACGTCCAGGTTGATGGAGGAAAGGAGTCCTTGTTGCCAATTTTAAATGTTGTTATCAGCTTTTAAACTCTCCTCCTTCAGTAATCAGACTTGATCAACACTAACAGGAAGTTAAGATTGTTTACTCATTTCACTTTAAGGACCCTTACAAGAATTTGTTCACTTAATAAACAGCTATTTGCCTTAAATATTTTCCAAACCCAACTTTCTACTTTCCATGGAGTGAACGAGGACAGAAACGCAAAGCACCATAAAAGCACCATAAAAGTACTACAAAATTAGCCTATATGACTTGTGAACGATAATTCAAGTCTTCTGAAGCCATACTGTATGATATTTTTGTGTAAAAAAAAACATACTGAAAATCAAATATGGCACTGTACTGTAAAAGCATTGTGCCATGTTTGTCATCAATGATGTTTAGTCACAAAATCTTTTTGTCAAAAGCTATCATATGACTTCAGAAGACTTTGAATACAGTGCTTAAGATGCTTGGACTACTTTTATGATATGTGTATGGTGATCTTTGTCCTTTTAGGAGAAAAAGAATGAAATATTCAACAGAAATTCAATCTCTGTATCTACTAGGGGAGTTCCGGTTCAAATTACTCACGATTGGGTTTTTGTCATGGTTTTGGTTCGGTATTTGTTAAGTTCAGGATTTTTTTTTTAAGTAAGAAAACATTATCAAACTACAGGTACAAGCAACATCACAAATAAATACAACAGAGCAAAGATAAATAAAATAAACAGTGCTTTTCAGGTTATTGAGGTACAGTATCTTTCAGGTTTAGAAATTGAATAAAGTAATCAAATGTAAAACAACATTGCATATAATCCTCGCTGTATAAATTAAATAAAGATTAATATTCGGTTGCTGTGAATATGCGGTTGCTTTAAGACTAATGGACGGATCCAGTACACTAATACTGATACACATGCGTTGTCTTTCTCAACTGTTTGCGTTCACTTAAGACATAACAGGCTACATTGGCTAGGGATACTTGCCAAGACGGGCATGTTGACAATTTTTGTGTGATTTTGTCCATTTAAGGCGAGACACGGCAGGAAAAAACATCGTTTTTTTTTTTTTTCTATGGTCAATTTTGAGATTTTGGGATATTTGTCTTCAATAACATGTCTTCTTTCAGACTTGTGGTGAAAAGTCCAAAATACACATTTAGGTCTTTATTTTACTACACTTTGTCTATTTGTGTCTGTAGATTTCTCCGAAATTCAACAAAAGGTGGCGTTCTGAATCAACGCGCTGCTCCGCGATCTCTCTCTGCTTCCTTTAATCTCACACACGGTTAGAAAGCTCTCTCTCCTTTACAATGCTGTCGGATCCAAATATGGTCATTTCCTTTTAATCAGCAACCAATCGTGAAAGTATAATAGGCATTTAACCCTAAAAGCGAAATCTCATTGACTGATGTCAATTTCTGACAACGTGATTGGTTCAGATGCATCACGTGACACGCTCTGACATTTAGATGTGTGTTTTTGACTGTTTTTCTGCTCAGTTAAAGGCCATAAATGCTGTGTTTATAAGTTTTGATGTGATTTAGGTGGTTTGTATTGTTGTTGCTAATGATTTGATAAGATATTGTGTCAGTAAATAGTTGTTTCCACTAAAAAAGTATGATGTTTTACATTACAAATCTTTAAATGCCTTTTTCTCAAAATGAGAAAAAATTCTCAAAATTTGTCATTCTCCAGTAGAAACATCTCAGCCTATGTAGCACCTGTGTACACCAAACTTTCCAGTTATACACTTAGCAGTATTCTGAAGATATGTTCAGAGGGATTTGTTGATAAATCATTCCTGGCCTGATTTATGTGACATTTCAATAAAAAAAATATGGCGAAAATCGATTTTTTATGGCTATGGACAGTATACTTGGATATATCCTGAAATCTCTCTGAAAATCTTCTTTCATCTTGTGTGTAATCAAAATGAAAAAAGAATTTTGAACCTGGCTTTATCATATGTTCAGATCTATCTACCGAAAATATATGCAAAATTGCGCATATTTAATGAGAAAATGCTCATGTTATGTTCAGGTCTGTCCTGCACTTCACTGACGGCGTAAATGACTGCTCATATTAAGATGATTTAAGATGAACAGCGGTGCAAGTGCGTGCAGAACCATGGGTGGAGAACGGTATGGTTCGATTTTTTTTTACAGAGGACCGTTACACCCCTAGTATCCACAGGAACAAATAACAGCATACAAATTTGAAATTACATGAGGATGAACAAATGATGACGCCATTTTTGGGGTGAGCAGTTTCTGTGAGCAGTGGGCGTCCTGGCAGACGTCCAGCGTCTGGAGGAGTGGAGCTCAGATACTATTGTACATTTATTAACATGAGCGTTTTTCCCGTAAACACCGAAATCCTGCCAAATTTCACCCACACCTGCTTTCGTTCTTACACAACACAGTTTTTCTTTGTCTATTCTGCTTTTCATAATAAACACACGCTTACGCAACGGTTACCATAACAGGAGGTTTGAGCTCTTATGCAAACGGCCCAGCCCTGATTTTTTATGTCTCCTTATTTGATGTGGAACAGGGTATATTGGAGAAGACAGCCCTGTCCATTGAACAGACTAGGCCTCCGTGTAATGTGGTCAGCAGACTGTAAATTAGAGAGGGGCCGTCTTTGAGATGTACTTAATAATGTCAGCTGCTTCCATACTGTCGTTTGGACTACATGTGTTCTACAGCTTTCTGGAAGCTACACGGACAGCTTGATTTAAAGCGAAGGATTCACATGTTAACTTGCACTGAAGAGCAAAAACCACACACGTATTTGTTCTACAAGCTTGACAGATTGGGCTTTCACATTAGTGAACATTCAACAAATCATTCTAGTGTCAATGTTCTCAAGCCATGTGGAGCAATAAAGCAAAGTAAGCTAAAATCCTTTGAATTATTATTTTTTTAAATTGAAAAAAAAAAAAAAGACAAATCAATTAAAGGGATAGTGTACCCAAAAATTAATATTTTTTCATAATTTACTCACTATCAGGTTGTTCCAACCCTGTATGAATTTCTTTGTTCAGCTGAACACAAATGATGATATTTTGAAGAATGCTTGAAACCAAATAGTTGTTTGGCACCACTGACTTTCATGGTATTTTTTCCATACCAGGAGTCAATGGTGCCCCACAACTATTGGGTTACAAAATATTTAACACATTTTGGGGTGAACTATCCCTTTAAAATCGCTTTTAATCTAATTAAAAAGTACCATTTTATTTGTTTTTAATGTGTTAGCAACATGCTAACACCTAAAATGGCTCAAAAGTTTTAGTACAGAGCTTTTGTTTCATCAAAAAGGAAAATGGTTTGATTTACCAAAGTATGGCTCGTTGGGGCAGCCCTTCAGTCTCACGCCCTTCGGACTCGTCTCAATTAGGAAATGTCTCACCAACTCGTTAGTGACGTCTCCAGCTGCAATGATGAAAAATAAGAAATAACATAATTTGCAATACAATAATTTACTAAATATATGTTTGTCATGATAATTAAAAAAATGGCTTCATGTCCATTTATTTAATATAATAAATAAACATGAACAAATGCATTTATTTAATTTTATTTACTTAAAGGTAGGGTTGGTAATCCTGTTCAGAAACATTTTTTTTTATACTGGGTGAAATGGTCCTTCCATTCTGATAGTAGTCAATACATTATGTGTTCAGAAAAAGGAATGAAAAATATCTGACCTCTGTAGCAGCTGTAGGACAGTAAAAACTCTGACCAATCACTGCCATTCGGTGCGAATGTAAAGAACCAATCAGATGCCTTCATGTCTCGTGCCCGAGCACCACTGCGTGCACAGCAGTGATGCGCGGGTCAATGTATAAACAACCCGCACCCGACCGACGTTTTCAACTAACCGCCCGCTTAGACGGAGGAACTACGGGTGCGCATTTTTCAGAATGCTGTATGATATAGCCTAGTGTTTTGTAATAAAGGCTTGATTTATTCATTTATTTCGTTTCATTTTCTTAACAGTTAAGATGCTGCATGTTTATCCAGTCTAATCGACTTGTGCGTCTCTCCCCGGACTTTCCCAACAAAAATCCCGCCCCCTCTCAGCAAATAGGCTACATAAAACTGACATTACTGAGCTATATGCGTTTAAAAGTAGCCTATTAAAATGGCACAATGGCATTGCTCAGTTCAACGCGTTGGGAAATCGGGCATTTTGTCCCGCGTCAGCTTTTATTCAAAAGTTAATAACGCGCTCAACATTCAAAAGGTAAATAAGGATTTCCCACTTTCATCTGCAGACTGAGCTCGTGCGTCATCCTCGCGCATTCAGACAATAAAGTGTAGACCTATGTATTTCATAGAACATTGTCTAGTACTATATAAATTACAAAGGTAAACGACCCGACCGACCGCGACCCGAATATCCTTAAAAATATTTTTGGATGACTCGTATTTTGGATCAACCCGCGCATCACTGGTAGGTACATGCAGCTGACTCCAAATGTGGATGCGCGTTCATGTTTGAGGGGGGGCGTAGCTTTGGACGGAGCACTGACAGGAGGGGGCGGAGCTTAGAAGAGGTGCCACTTTCAAATCTGGCTAGCTCTCCAACATTACCTACTCTAGCTTTAATGTAAATAAATAAATGTGGAATTATATGAGAAGAAGGAGCACGTTAAAGAGAAATTTAAGAAATCAGATTTCTGGTACAGTGGTCAATTATGTACTTTGTCACATTCAAAAATATTTGACCACAGAATGTCACTTCTGTCAGGACCACTATCGTCAAATACGATTGATAATTAGCATACAGTTAGGACTGGCGGAACCAACATGAATGTATTGCAGATATCATTCATTCAAGATTTTAAAGTACAACATAATTAGAGAATTTATTCTGATTCAAGGGGAATCAGAATGTCAAATCCTGACTGACGAGAGGTGGAGCTGGGGATGGAGGAGGGTAATTCACTCCTGAGAAACGCGACAGCTGCTGATATTACTGAAGGAGTTATATATGTATACAGTGATAGGCGTCATATTCCTATAGGTTGACGTGGATCAGCTGAGAGTCAGCTGATGCGAGCTTGACTAACGTGACCTGCCAGAACTGACGCTACGCTTGATGACTGACAAATCACAATCAAGTATTTCAGAAAGCTGTAATGAATAAAATTGAGTAAAGGAATGAGTAGATGTTTACAACTAGGTTAACCACTGACTTTTGTTTTCATCATGAAACTGCATGCGTTTCAGTGTGTGTGTGTGTGTGTGTGTGTGTGTGTGTGTGTGTGTGTGTGTGTGTGTGTCTGCTGAGGACACAACAGGATTATGATCCAGGAGGGGTCAGATCTCCTGTCTGGAATGCATTTGGCAAATTATTATCTGCATTAGCCACATGCCTGGAGGAGGCACATGAAATACCTTTCTTTGTAGGCTGCGCTGTTGGAGGTGGCGAGGAAACTTTCATGGCCAAGCCGTAGGCCCCTCTGAATGAATGACTGTCCCGGATGACAAAGGCTCCAGGCTCTTGATCCTTCAGCATGTTGATCGCTAAAGCAAGGGAGGAGATGGTTAGATCTCCATAGAATATCGTAGTACATATATATATGTAAAAAAGGCTATATAAGTGCAGTTTAGTGTGTGAAAATCCCAATAATAACTAGAAATTATGAAGATTTTGTCCGTAGCACTAGACATGTAACAATAAAAAAGCCTTATTTTTCAGATAATATAAACTTTATATGAATTTTAAATAAAAACCTCTATTAATAATAACAGCTACATTAATAATACAATATAATAATACAGTATTAATAAAATCAGTCCATAAACAGTGACATACCAGCATAACAGCTTTGTTAAAATGCCCTACATGCAAGCATGAGTTGATGTACTATTGATTTATGACATGATTGATTTTTAAATATGCATTCACCAGAAGCACCCCCACCCCCCACCCCACCCCCCCCCCCCCATTACAATTCACAAGTTGGAAATGTGAAGGTGAAGGCTATAATATGTTAACAAATTGCTGCAATGTCCCCCGCAGTTTAATACACAGATATAGGGAGTGAGTGAAGGAAAAAACCTTGCTAAGGAGGTTTATTCGTTATCGTTAAGACAAGTTAATGAAGCAACAGATGCAGATGTTCGCTGGATTTAACGAAGCACACATGTCCAGTGCCGTGTGATGTCACTGCATGTGCTTGCGTTTAGAGAGGTCTCCAACGCAGATGATCTAATCCAATAAGAGCACGGAGGAGAACCAGATGTGGAGACCAACAGCGATTGACCTCATATAGGGTGGCTTGAGACATATTTGACTGTTTATGGGAGTTATGAGCCTCCATTTGGGGGTCTAAATATAGATATATTAACCCTGGAACATACATATACTGCGTCCTTACCTTGGTCTCTGGAGATATCTGCTTTATACCAGAATTTGGACGTGTCCTGGACAAACTTCACGTTCAGCCTAGTCTCTGGACTTCCATCTGGAGAATGAAATATGCACTTTATTTAGCAGTCCATCAGCTGTAAATAGATATTAGTTTAGTATGCCTAAGCTAATGAATGCACTGCTCTTTCAAAACTACACTAATACACACGCCTGTTTAAAATTACTCCCAGGATCATCAGTGTCTTATTAAATTATTGGCAGCAACACCTATAATAAGCACAAGTTTCTTAGAGCCCATAACACCATTTAGTATTACAATAAAGTACAGGGGGCTGAAAGTATATGTGAATACAGCACAGCTTCAAATCTCTTCTCTGGGAAAATGGTTGGTACATAATAAAAAATGATGCAAGAAGAAATAGTCCATGACATGTAGACAATTACATAATGTTATTTTATGGGCACTTATCTGTAGTATTTATGGGCACATATTTTCAGGAATATTCATTGTTGTCCAATTCATTCTTTCCCATTTTCATGTTTTTCAATGTTATAGAGTAGGGGGCGCTATTACACATCTTCTGATATATTGAGAAATGCTCTGAATAATGTTGAGTCCGCTTTTAATATCTCCACTATGGTTCATAAAGTTTATTTATTATAACACATTTAATAGTTTGGGGTAATATATTTAAAAATGTTATATATTTCTGTGATCAAAGCTGAATTTTCAGCATCATTACTCCAGTCTTCAGTGTCACATGATCCTTCAGAAATCATTCTAATATGCTGGTTTGATGCTCAAGAAACATTTATGATTATCATAAATTTGAAAACAGTTGTGGCGCTTTTTTTTTTTTTTTTTTGCTTTTTTTTCGTGGAATCTGAGATAACCCTTTCTTAGGGTTCTTGGATGCATAGAATGTTCAAAAGAACACCATTTACTGGAAATATTTTGTAACATTATAAGTGTCTTTACTGACACTTTTGATCAATTGAACACATCCGTGCTAAATAAAGGTATTAATTTCCTTCAAGAAAAATATCCTACTTCCCCTAAACTTTTCAACGGTATTGTATATTTATTATAAATAATATCCACAATTCAAAGTAATACAATATAAAATTATATAGATGGTTTTAATGTTTATGATTAATTCATAATGACAATTAAATGTATTAAAAACTACCCTACCAGCAGTTGTGTAGAATTAAAATAATTTTTAATATTACTTTTTAATATAATTGTTTTATATTATCTTATTTACATTCAAATGGCAATGCAACCTGCTTGTATTGTTAACTGAAATGGAATTTAAAGGCATTCCATTTCAACTGATACCTAGTGGAATAGATCTTCATAAAGTCTTACCGCACATGTTAAGTTTGGAGAAATCAGGGAGCGTGTTGAAGAAATGAACGCTTGGAGTGCTGCCGCCACTGGACACCGGCGAGGACATCTTCCCGTTGTGCGTTCCGTAGGACAGTCCGCCATTGGAGCGATCGCTGCTGGACATGCGCCTCTTCTCGGGGAGCTGAGGCTGGAGGGCAGGGCTGCCCTGTCTGAATCCCACTCCCTCCATGTATCCGGCCGGAGAGACTGGGAAAGAAGGTGTGGACGGAGGCTGGTATCCAGAGGAGCTGCTCTGGCGGGACAGGGCTCCGTGACGCTCGTCCGGGGTGGTGTAGCCACTGTACATCGGGTGCCTGTCCAGACTGGGGCTACCCTGCGTTATGGACGTGTGGTGTCCCAGAATGGGACTGCCCTGACTGGGATGTGAGAGTGAGGATTGCCTGCTCAGCACGGGGCTGACCTGGTTGGGCAGGGTAACGGACGGCTGTCTACTCAACACCGGGCTGCTTTGGTTAGGCAGAATGATCGATTGGTTGAGGGACGCCTGTCGGTTGAGGACCGGGCTGCTCTGGACAGCTTGTCCCATCGGTTGCCTGTTGAGAATCGGACTACTCTGAGTCCCGTGGGGGACGGGATACTGTCTGGACAGCATCGGGCTGCTCTGCGTTCCCTGGGTCACCATGGTGTGTCTTCCTTGCATGGGACTAACAGACATTCCAGGCAGATGCCCGTTGGCCGGGGTCGGCTGTTGGCCCATAACGGGGCCGTCCTGATTGGCTAGTCTGTGCTGAAGGTTGTAAGCGGACGTTATGTCGGGCAGGACAGTGTGGTGTCTTGTGCCAGGGCTACCGGTGAGCGGCTGGATGGTTGTGATGTTGTTTTGCACAGGCCCCGGCAGAGACGGGCTGATGTCGGGGGTGAAGTAGCTACCCAACATGCTGCTGGAGGAGGGGTATGAGGGTGTGGGTGTTTGGTATGTTCTGTCGGAAGGCTGGGAGTGAAGGACGGAGTCGACAGCAGCCTGGGACAGAGAATTCATTCCCACCCCGCTATCGGCCAATGTGCTTTCACTGAAAGACCACAAAATAAGAGAACTAGAATTATTATAAAATATGCACTAGTATGGCCCCCTTTACACCTGATATTAACCCTCTAAAGCCTGACATATGAAATAATAGTCAATTTTTTTTAAATTGAAGTTTATTCAATCGTTTGACAAAAATAATTCTAGTATCCCTGCTCAGTTACTCAAAGATGTTTTTAATACGGTTGGTTCCTGTATTTTATGTTTGGTTAATGGATCTCTCCACTCAGGGTGTGTTCCAGCAGCCTTTAAACATGCAATCGTGCAACCTCTCTTAAAAAAGAAAAATCTGGATCATTCAGTTCTTTCTAATTTTAGACCTATTTCTAAACTTCCTTTTTTATCTAAAGTCCTGGAGAAGGTAGTTTTTAATCAACTGCAATCATTTCTGGATGAATTTTGTATTTACGAAAAGTTCCAGTCTGGTTTTAAACCCCGCCACAGCACCGAAACCGCTCTTCTAAGAGTATATAACGACCTCCTCTTAGCAGTTGATTCAGGAAAATCAGCTGTTTTAGTCCTTTTAGATTTGACTTCTGCCTTCGATACTGTAAATCATTCTATCCTTTTATCCAGACTCGAACAAAGTGTTGGCATTATGGGTACGGCCCTGAAATGGTTTAAATCATATTTGACAGGTAGGAGTTTTTCTGTCCACCTTGGGAATTGCTTTTCATCTGCTGCCCCTCTTTCTTGCGGGGTTCCCCAGGGTTCCATTCTGGGACCCATGCTCTTTTCCCTGTACATGCTGCCCTTAGGGTCTATTTTTAAAAAACATAATATTTCTTTCCACTGTTTTGCAGATGATGTACAAATCTATTTGCCTGTAAAAACCAATGACAAGAACAATATCCAACCTCTGTTAGACTGCTTGAGTGATCTCAAAATTTGGTTGGATCAGAATTTTCTATGTCTTAATGATAATAAGACTGAAATTGTTGTGTTTGGCCGGGTGGGACATTTTAGTGAATGTGCAGATGCTCTTGGAACTCTAGGTTCCCATATTCGTCCTTTTACCAAGAATTTGGGTGTAATTTTTGACAGTTCTTTTAAATTCGACAAACAAATTACTTCAGTTGTTAAAACTAGCTTCTTCCACTTGAGACTTCTGGCTAAAGTTAAGCAATATATGCTACGCAAAGACTTTGAAAGAGTCATACATGCTTTTATCACGTCGCGATTAGATTATTGTAACTCGTTGTATGTCGGATTGGAGCAGTCATCACTTCGTCGGCTACAGCTAGTGCAGAACGCAGCAGCTCGACTTTTAACCAAGACTAAAAAACGTGACCACATTACACCGGTACTGGCCTCACTTCACTGGCTTCCTGTTTGTTTTAGAATTAAATTTAAAATAGCATTAATTGTTTTTAAAATCTTAAATGGGTTATCACCTCCATATTTAACGGAGCTTATACATGTCCACACACCTGTCAAAGTACTCAGGTCAACCGATCAGATGTTCCTCGACGTGCCCAGATCTAGGTTAAAAAATAAAGGTGACCTAGCGTTTTCAGTGGCTGCTCCGAACATCTGGAATAGTCTACCCATTTACGTAAGGAAAGCTCAGACTATCGAAACATTCAAGTCTTTGCTTAAGACACATTATTATGTTTTGGCTTTCAATTCTAGTTGAGCTTTGACATCTTAAACTGTGGGTTATTTTATTTGTACTTTGTGTGTTATTGTCTGTATGATAATTTGTTTTAAAGTCTTTGATGGATCTTGTTAAGCACTTTGGTCAATTACGATTGTTCTTAAATGTGCTATATAAATAAAATTGAACTGAACTGAACTGAAAAATAAAAACACTTGTTGAGCATCATGTTTGATACATAAGGCTTTTATGGCTCATATGATATATTGAACTTGCACCCGAGAAGGAAAAAAAAAACACCTTAATTTTATTGAGAGGCCAAAACTGAGCAAAAATATGCAATTTGGTGTTGTTGCTGATTTTTATATGGTCAATAGTAAGATGCAATTCTGATAGCTTATAAGTTAATTAGATTTTTATAACAGTATAACAGGCTACTTATATAAAATGCATATCAAAAACATCTACTAATGATATGCGAGTACGATGAAAATTATAAAATTCAGGCAGTATCTGGATACCAAAATAAGCTGCAAAGTGGACCAAATTTACACCACTAGTCAAAAATCTGTATATCCCAGTATGAAACCAGAGTTGTTATTAACTAAAACAATTAAAATTATTATTTGTTTGTTTTTTGTCATTGAAATAACATAAAATATGAATACTTATTTTAAACTTAACTTTAGCTGAAATAAGTTTAAGTACTAAAATGACTCAAACTGAAAATGAAATAAAATTGAAAGCTAAATATAAATATATATATTTCATTTTTTCAAAAGGTCATAACAAAATTACTCAAATTAAAATGAAAAATATATAACAAAAGCTAATTCAAAATATCAATACATGTTATAAAAGTATATAAATAATACTACTACAGTATGAAACACTGGGCTGGTGGTCACTTACACTGCGTCTGGACTCTGAATGGGGCTGCTGGAGGAGAGAGGAGTGTTGTAGGCATGGGAAGGCCCGACAGGACGAGCTAAGCTGTCACTGTCATATGTTGGAGACACGGGCGATGCTGGCGGCCCACCTGACACTGCTGCCGCTTTGGCCACAGACTCCACATAGCTACGAGGCTCTGGCAAACAGACAAAGGGAAAAATACCTGTGAGCACAAAATATTACAAGAGATCCATGTCCAAAACATGACTTGAGTTGCTTTAAATGACCATTGATGGAAATAATTAGGTTTAGATACTCAATACTATTTTTATAAATGTATATATATACATTTTTTTTTTACATATGATCCTGATTCATGAAGAAACTTCATTAAGGTGAACCATGGTTTATGTTGCTTGACCAACATAATACATTTATTTGAGAGAGATGAGAGAATGGAGACGACCGTTGTGTATAAGATGACAAAAAACAAAAAGAAACAACAAAAAAAACAGAAGGTGAAGTCGTTTGTATATTTAATAACTGTAATTCTAAATCTGGTATATTCTTACCTTCCTCATCCTCACTCTCTGTTTTCCCGACGGCAGAAGAATAAAATCATAAGACATACATTTTAGAAGTACAAAGAGACGTGGAGAATATAATAATAATTGCTAGAGTGTATAATAGTGTAGATCATTGTTATTTTAAAGGGGTAGTTAATAGTTGAACACTTTGTCATTATTTACTGACCGTCTTGCCATTCCAAATTAATATCTTCCGTAAACACAAAAGCACAATCTGTTTGGTTTCCATATCAGGAAAGTGGAAGGTAATTGTTTTTTGTTTGTTTTTAAAGGGGCACATGACTTGAGCATTTTGTCTCTTTTTGTAATTTACAGAATGAAATCAGTTGTAATGATATGAGGGTAAAAAACAAAGAGGACATTTTCACATTGGGTGAATTATTACTTTTAAGAAAACAAAGAGTGAAATACAACCAAAGAAAACAATGTAATCTTCATTCACATTTTTTGCTTCTCCGAATACCAGCAGGCCCCAGTAGACATTAAAACACCCGAAGTAACAGACCGTATCATCAATAAGCACATGACATCATTTAACCCAGCTATAGTAGGACAAAGAGGCCCCTGTGACACATCATCTCGTAATAATGTTAGCGTGTTTACCGTATGTATTGCTCTTGTTTTAGCAGGCCTCAAATTAACTCCCTCAGGAACGATGCTAAAACCAGCCCTGCATGAGAACTTGTTCTAAACTAAAGAGTCTCCGCTACTCCCCATAGGATCCTGTTACCTCAGAGTCTACAAAAACGACATAGTTTACGCCCGCTGGCCTCTGAGGATGAATCTCAGTAAACCTGCCGAGACAAGACCGGGTCATACATCAGCCCGAAAATCAAAGGAGAGAAAAAAGAAATGATAAAGAAAAAAGAAATGTGGACATGTTTTCATCAGGTTCACCCCGGAAGACATGACAAATTACTGCTTTGAATTGAAAGAAACAATTTATCAAATCATGTTTTAGCTGAGCTTGCTAATACCAAGATTTAAAGTAATCATTTCTTTAAACATTAAATATATCCTTAGGACAAAGAGAACGGGTAGTCGGCTTAAAAAGGGCTCGTTGTCTCCTGTCTAGGGAGCTACCTGCTAAGGGGACATCCTAACTGAAGTCATAACTGACCAGTTTGTAGCTTTCAACTTTGATAGCAACTCTGAAATGCACAGCATTATTTTATTTATTATTTGTATTGAGTTTGGTGTTAACATGATGCTATACTAAAAACATGATTTAACGATGATGACTCTAATAAGCATACAATTACATACAAGTGCATTTTTAATTCAATTAAACTAGACTGTGCCATCTTGGATGGACAGTTTCCACTTGTCTTTTCTGTTCCTCACAGAAACACTCCCATTCAAAAATATGGAGGGTCTGAAAGATTTTTAAAAGAAATTAACACTTTTATTCAACAAGAATGCATTAAATGGATCAAAAGTGCCGGTAAAGACATTTATAATTATAGGTTATAGTATAATATATTATTATATATATAATCTATAGGTTACTATTTCAAATAAATGCTGTTCTTTTGTACTTTATATTAATCAAATAATTCTGAAGAAAATGTATCACAGTTTCCACAAAAATATTAAACAGCAACTGTTTTCAACATTGATAATAATATGGTTCTTGAGCAGCACATCAGCATATTTGAATGATTTCTGAAAGATCATGTGACACCGAAGACTGAAGTAATGATGCTGGAAATTCAGCCTTGCATGACAGGAATAAATTTAAAAAAAGAAAAATTGTAGAGTGGAAAACTATTATTTATTATTTTAAATTCTAATACTATTTCACAGTATTGCTCTTTACTGAATTTTCAAATAAATGCAAAAGGCAGCTCACACACACAAAAGTTAACAGAGCACAGTAAAATTATCCCAATATAACCGCATATGAACAGAAAACAGCAATCCATTTAAAGATGTATGAGCTCACGGCTCAAGAGATGAGAAAAGGAGAAGGGGAAACACTTTGAGAGGAAGAAATGAAAGGATATTTTGATATATGGCCCACAAGATGCATTTGATCTCCCTTTAAGGAGCAAGTCTTGGACGAGTGTCTGCATGTGCATTTCTGTATATGTGTGTAAAGTCTCACCTGAGCCGGTCTGGTGGAGCAGGATCTCAGCAGGATTGTGCGGCTTCAGGCCCAGGAAGGACAACGGTGTTTTAGCCAATCCTGGAGGAGATCGACCTAAAGCGACACAGAGAACAGAAAGAATTGTATTATTCAGCGTGTCAACTATCAACTAAAGCCTTCAGCACAAAACATACTACATAAGCAAGTACGTCAATGCAAATGATTATAGCTTGACAATCTTGATTTCACGTATTTCTGCACTCCGCGTTTTTTAATGCAAGAACGCATCCTGCACATCACATACATGTATATTATACAATATATATTAGTGCTGTCAAAACGATTCATTGTGATTAATCGCATCTAACATAAAAGTGTGTTTATTTATGCATGTGCATATATATGTATGTGTTTGTGTGACGCACACACACACATGCACGCACACACACATATATATATATATATAAACACACACACACAAATATTGTATAAACACAGTTTTATGTTAGTTGTGATATATAATATAATATATATTCGTTATATAATTAATAGTTATATAATATATAATCGTTATATATTCGTTATATAATATATATATATATATATATATATATATATATATATATATATATAATCGGTTTTCTTTATCCATTTTCCAATTTAGTTAAAAATTAATTTGGACAGGTCACACATGGGAATAGCATATGAAAGGGTTTTTTTTTTTTTTGACTAGGGGATGATTTAAATGTGCATATTAAAATGCACATAATTAATTGTACTAAATTAAATAGCCCTACTTCTGAAATATGTCAGCGATTCATATTGTATTATGTAATGCTGCAAAGGTGTGCTATATTGGTCTCGCTATGTTTTTAACTAGCTACTTGAAAAACCCAACACACATTTGGTTAATGGCACAGACATTTGAAGGTTTCTCTATCACCCGCTTGAGTACTGAGGTTTGTCACGCCAGCGATGCTTTTGCCAACCATTCATGTCTGCATTTGCGTACTTGCACAAAGTATGTTTCTGTTCCTTAGACCTTACAATACAGATCTGTGTGTACCACTTTCATCTTCAATGCATTAGCTTTCGACAATCTTATCAAAGAGACCAACTTCCAGATCAAGAGCCTTTGAGAGACTGCCGTGGTACACACTGAGCTTTTAAAGACAGCAGACTGAGGTGGCTATTTCAGTATGTGACATGGCTGGGGAATGAGCTAATGTCTCATGCTCTGTGGCAAGGCCGTGCAAGCGCCTCTTTAAAAGAGTTAACGATGTGATTAACACTCGCTGTAACGATGCCCAGTCAAAAGAAGGAAAACAAGACAGATCATGCAGACAGAATACACCTCAGCTGAACAGATCTCCAAGACGTCACATTGAAAACATTCAAGACCTCACTACACAACAAATGCTACGAACAACAGGACGAGTGACTCAAAAACAACGAATAAACAAAGGTGCCCAGCAAAAAAAAAAAAAAGAATGGTGCGAACACACAAATGGGGAAAATAAATGGTGATGTGACCACAGAGCTGTGGAAAGCAGCACGCTTGAAGAAAGGGAGGATTTTGGAAAAAATTCTCTAAAAAAGAACAAAAATGTAAAATAATACTCACTCAATTTTGTGTATTGTTGCATTCCGAAATGTGTCAGAGCAGAATGCATAATGCAATACACATTGCACCCCAAATATGATGCTTTGAGTGGAAACTTACCAAAAAATATTTTTTTAAATAATTATATCATGCATATTCACTTGCATAGTCTAAAAGCCTTGTTTTGCTGCTGTAGTCGATTGACAGGTGAACAGGCAATCCTCTGAGGCTACGTTCAGACTGCAGGTAAATGTTTGTCATGACAGTGTGAACGACACAAACCACAGGGAATCTGATCTTTTCAATTCCGATTTTGGCCACTTACGTGGTACTAAATCCGATATAAAACTCAGATGTTTTGCAATGAGTCTGAACAGTCATATCTTAATTCATGAATTAAGTACTTTAAGATCTTTAAAGGGATAGTTCACTTCAAAAGGAAAATTATGTCATCATATACTCACCCTCAAGTTGTTTCAAACCTGTATGGATTTGTTTCTTCTGCTGAACACAAAGGAAGATATTTTGAAGAATGTCAGTCACCAAACAGTTAACTGGACCCATTGGCTTCCAGTAGGAATAAAAAAAAATACTATGGAAGTCAATGGGTCCAGTTGACTGTTTGGTTACTGACATTCTTCAAAATATCTTCCTTTATGTTCAGCAGAAGAAATACATTCATACAGGTTTGAAACAACTTGAGGGTGAGTATATGATGACAGAATTTTCATTTTAAAGTGAACTATGCCTTTAAGTATTACAGTGACATGTAGCTCTATATATTGGTAAAACATGAGGGCTTATATCATAAGTGTTTAAAAACTCTATTTGTTGTCATTGTCTTAATTTTTAATATTGCTTGCACATAAATTCGCTGGCTTCCACGGCAGATCAAGTTATAAATAAATGCGTAATCTCTTACTATAATGTCATCTGTGTTTACTTCCATATGACATTATGATGCGTGTCATCTTGTTATAGTTCTTTTACGCATGCGGGTCAATCCAGGACGATGATCTGTTCACACTGGAATCTGATATTGGCCACATTTAAAACAACAATATGAACAAACGGATCTGAGCAATACATCGGAATTGAGCGCTAAGCAGTGTGAACGTAGCCGGATTGTGGTCTGAGTGATCGAATCCCAATGTTTTGGACCCTGTTTACACCTGTATTGAGAAATTACTACTTCAGATAAGATCATGATGCGTTTGGGTAAGTGTGTGTTCTTCAAGGCTGCTCTCCACATGCATTCTGGGTAAGGCAGAGCATATGCTTGCGCTTTGGCAGGGCCAAGTTGACATCATCGCTGACACGCATGCATCCTCCACTTACCAAAGAATCCAAATCAATTCTTTGTTTGGCAGAATAAGTGCCTCAGCATTGGACACAAGGAGAAGGGGAAGGGGGTTGTGTAGAGAAGCTTTTCCAGCCTCTCATTCTCTGCAGGAGGAGGGAGCCGCAGAAACGTGCTACCAGAAAGTGGCTATTGGAGCATGTGAGTGTCTGTCAATCTCCCAACAGAAATATGGGTCACCTGCTCCCCAGGAATCCAACAGAACCACGTCTACACATAACGTGAGCAGATCTTTTGGATGAACCTCATGACAGTATGCTGAGGATCTTCACTAGGGGGATTTTTTTCCAGACATTTGATCATGTTCAATATATCTTGTTATTTATGTATTTGCTCTAAAATTATTTCAAATGATACTTTTTTCTCTCAATCGTTTTGGATAATTTCAACCATTTTAACAGTCAATACTGGAAAATACATTAAAATATTTAAGTCAAAAAGTAAAATACAGTAAAAATATAATTATAAAATAAAAAGGCATGTATTTTTACTAAAACATTTTAATATATGAAAAATGCTATGCAGACTTGATTGTTGAATCTGATTTCTGAATCTATTAATTGAATCAAATTCAAATAGTTTTGAATTTGAAATGTGAAATTATTGATTTAAATGAATCAAACTTATTAATTTCATATTTTTTTCTTCAACTAAAGTTAAAATGAGCAAAAAAAATATCTTGTAAACAGCAGTACTTACCTATACATATATTTGAACTAAAACATTTGAACACGCAAACATGCAATGGGGAGAGTTCGAATTTATTATTTTAAACAGGTTGTTTAAACTGACTCAAATGTAACAATTTAACAACATACTACTCTAATGAAATCTAATAAAATGGCCAAATAAACCTCACAAATATATCATGAGTATTGAAAATATTGTTCAGTCCTAATGTCCATTAAATACCCTGGGATAATGTAACACACAAGGACAAGATTTGATTGATTATGTTTTGAGTTATTGTAGGCTCTGTTTTGTTCTCTGAAGCCACATCTAGGTGCTCATGGTAGCAGAACTAGTCTGAAGAGCTTCGAATGTGAAGTGGCCTTGGTGTAAGATGTCAGCTAAAGAAAATGACTTGAATCTATTTCAAATGAGGTGTCTGGTGAGAAAAAATGCTGTGAAAGTCCAAGAAAAGCAGAGCTGCTTAACATTGTGTGCATCTAACCTTGTAAAGAGGCTACAGATTTTTACAAGAGGCTTTATATTAAACCTGTAGGGACAGTATGCTGGAGGGGAAGATGAAGCAATAGGTTGTAAAAACCAAAGCTATCACTATACTGGAGAAATCCATCTGAACATGAAACCTGAGGCGCAAATGTGCTTGTTCTTGCATTGAGATGCAATGACTGTGGAGGCTAGAGAAACTGCTGACAAAAAAACACTTTTCAGACCCACAGACGTCGGGAATTGCTGGGGAGCAAGTGAGAGCGGGGTCTTTCTGATCTGAGCACTTATGCATGTCTATGAGCCAACACAAAGTGTGTGTTATCACTCAAACGGAGGCCACACTCCGTGCGACTATAGCATCTGTTAATGATATCTACTGGCTCACGCAAACACCCCGAGGTAGGGTTGGATTTAACTGCTGCCAGACCTCACGTTGGCTTATAGACAGCGTGTTAATGTAATGTTAGCCCAAAAGATTCTTTTACGGAAAGAAGCAAAAACACCCACCACTATTCTGATGTGCTAATTATGAAACACAGTGGCTCTGTTCCAAAACCTAGTGAGCTTTCTTGCTGTCTACCACCTAAATAAGCAGCTGCATCCCAACCCTAATAAGTGAGCCATTGGAACACTCTACATGGGCAGCAAATCATACAAATAGTGCTATGCACATTAAACGTGACTCACAGTTTATTAGGTGTTCAAGCACGAAGTGCTGAAAACCTATTGTAATTTAAATTTAGTTTTAGTTTTTTTTTTATTATCGATACTTTTTAGTCACTAATACTTATAATTAACATGTATCCCGCATTCTCCACCATCTTGGGTGGATTATTGACACAGTTAATTGCAATGCATCTTTTCTGTGAAGGATTTAAGTGATGCTGCCTTAAGGTGTTGCATTAAGCCCATTGTGCAAAAATGTCCATTGTCCATTACCATTAGCATAGAGATGTATGAAGCACTGCTCACACTGAAGTAATTTTCAAACCAAGCATAATTTGCATGATCAACTTAAGCATGAGCGAAATCTACCTGGTACACTTTCATACCCTTACACAAAATTCCCAATTGCAAGGATTCTGATTGGAATGCCTGTATTTCGCCCAGCAATGTTATATATGACCACACTTTTAGAATCTGTAATAATCATGCTGCCTATGTTCTGGAACAGCATTCGTGTTAAAAGCACACCTATGATGCTGCCTATGTAGGCTGTTCACTAGGTTTAGAAACACTGCCACTATATAAACCGCAAGTGTTACTCTAAAAATTTTACAATGCAAATAACATCCAAATGGATGACAGTTTGACTTTGAATTTCAAATGTTTTCCAGATAACATAAAAATGAACAGAACCAACATTCAGCGATGGCTGTGACCCTTTTAAAGCGTTGACAGAGGAAGTGATTTTACAGCTCTATGGCGCCCTCCTCCTCCAACAGGGAAACTTACTCAGGTTGAAGTAAGGGGTTTGTGGCGAGACAGGGAAGGCAGGGGTTTGGGGTAGGGCCTCACCACCAACGAACGGAGGGGGGCTCACTGGACCCCCATCCATTTCCTCAAATGCTTCTCTGTAGCTATGCATGTGTCTCTGGAGAAAGAAGGACAGGTGGACACATATCCATATACGAATACATCCACATTTATTTCTGAGATTCATACTGGGAAAAATGCAAATATGTCCATTCGGTTGGTCTACCTCCTTGGGCCGTCCCCCAGGGTTCAGACCAATCGTATTGGCCAACTCAGGTGAGATGCAGCGAATGGGGGAGCGGACCGAGCTTCCTCGGGTTGGGCTCTCATCTTGGGAAAGGCCCTCACTGGTAGTCCGGTACCGTCCAGGAACTGAAGCCTCGTCTGGTGACATTTCACCAAACTGAACTCCTGCCAAGAAAATAAATACATGACATCATCTCTAACAGATAACTATTAGGGCCTGAAGAAGAACATTCATTACACTTCAAATTAAAAAATATATATAAATGTCAAAATACTCCTTGAACAAATCCATGGAAAACTGCCAATGAGCTCTGAAGAATTAACTCTCTGTCAAAACCTGCACTGACGTCCAATTCGCACCACATTAAAGCCTGGTGGAGCTACAAACAATGTTCTCATTCAAACAGCCTAGATTACAAAAAGCTGGAATATTAGAGAAACTCAGTGGAATTAAAGGGTAGTGTGTACTCCTGGATAAAGCTCTGGAACTGCCTCAAAGCAACTCTCAAGCCTATTTCCATCGCGTTCTGTTTGATACAAAGAGATGACGGTGTAAATAAAACTGGATTTGTGTAAGTCTTCTCTAGTAGGAAAGGAAAAACAGAGAACAGAAATGGATAACTGGAGACGTTTGGTAACTAAAAGCAGATGAAATGCATCTCAATTCATTCATTTAACTTGTTTTCTATGACAAACATCACTATTATTATTGTCTTAAGAATACATTTTTTAAAAATCATTCAATAACAAAACATTTATTAGTATCATTAAAAAAATTGCCCAATTTGTCAAAAAATGAATTGGTTTTACCCAACGTTTGTAAAATAGCCTACTCTAAAACAGTAGTTAAAATAAGCATGGTTTTCACACTGTTATCCATTAAGTGAACAAAAGGAACACTAATATGCAATCTAAATGAAACGAATTAAAATATTTTAATTCTGATATAAGTCATTAGCTTAGTGACATGCTAATACCAAACTCTATTGAAAGTGTGAGTAAAATCTCCAGTATGCTTTGCGTGGGTTGCTAGGCAGTTAGTGTTGGGTTGCTAGTGTTTCTCTTGTAGGGAGAGATAAATAGGGAATAGAAATGAAATGAAAATATGAACATGAATGATACCTAAAAAACATGCTAGTGCTACTTTTCAAGAGAATTATCATATCATATCAAGATCATATCATAGAGTCATATCAAGAGATTTGAACATAATGGAGAATGTTTTGACTATTTAGATATTTGCAACCATCCCAAACACTCTAACAACTCCCTAGAAACCACTCGAAACGCTAGCAACCACAGAGGAATGTGAAAACAGCAAATCAGAAAAGCAACCATATAGCAACACAGAAAAAAAATTGTGAGTCTTTAAATTTCTCTTCAGTACTGGGGTGTGCACTGGGCTTAAGCAGAGCTATTTCACAATTTACTGTCCACTTACAGATAAGGAAACAGTATGTACAGTCGCACACAGTTTTAAGCCCATTTAACTGGACTCTCTGTCTCTGTTTGAGACAAAGCAAAGCATTAACACATTCTGGTGGGAGTGAGTGGAATATCATGGAAACCGGGCAACCGGCTGAGCAAAATATTTACTAGCTCCCTGAGCGCGGCCTACGATTGATACGTTTGGTCAGACCACAGCTCAGACCATCAGAACCTCACGTGCGCTGGGAAACAACTTGAGAGAGATTGACCACTTCCACTTCTGGACAAGTGGCCACCCTTGTTCTTAAACATGACGTTGGCCAGACGCTCTGACACCCAGGCTGCGTTTAAACCGCTTCTGGAGTTCTGCCCACAAAACAAGCCTTTCAGAACAATAGAGTCGTGATGTCACAAAGGGAGGGTCTTCAAGAGGACGCTCTCACTCCATCTGCAATCTATTTGCATGCCTGGATGAGATTCATGCGGTTTCTACAGCAAAGTCAAACATGCGGATTCCAAAACTGACTGGTCTGGGAAGCGATGAATCCAGCGCTTGGATGTGCTGGGATATCATATGGTGTATATCCCCGAGTGTCACTTCAGACAAGGTCGGGAGAGGAAACATGCAAAACAGATGTACTACGCCAGATCTACAGCTGTGCATGACAAACTGTGCTGTTACCTTAGTGATCACACTGTCTTAATAGATTCAAGCTGCTGTAACTGAGAAACTGAGGTTTTTTTCAATCAGAGAAGCCATCATTTAAACCAAACAAACACTTTTAGATTCAAAATGTTTAATGGAAGAAGTAAAATACACTAAAAGGCTAGTTAAAGGATAATTCCGGTATTTAACACCTTGAGTCTATATTGTAGTTTACATTATTGTATTATTGTAGGATGAACAAGAGTGGTGGACAACATTTTTTTGACAATGGTTACTCTCTCGAGTTTTTGACTATAAGAGAATTGGCCATGGACCCATTTAACATTGGAGTCAATGGGCATGTCCGAAAATGTCTTTAAAACAACCTTTAACATTAGTTTTCAAAACTGTGCAACTCACCGAGTGATTAGTGATGTTAGTTGATGTTCCAGAAACAAAAAGTGTTGCGAAATACAGTTTCTGTCGTGTTTTATTCGTCATTTTGTAAAATCCCATTGAATTCTGTTGAAGGACTGAGTGCTCGTTAATATAAATGCGCTACCGGAAACGGAAAGGGGGCTGTTTACATTTGGTCGATGTAGTCTTTTTGCTCGCTTCCGTTTCTCATAAGGCTAGCGAGCAGAGCAACTGTGCTCCGGGAGAGTAAGCGAAATAAACAAACAAAACCTTGAAAATATTGAAAGACGTGACCACTGACCAGTGCAATATGAAGTTGAACTCGACTGTGACCGTGTGTGTCCCGCGAGACATAAACATCGGTTATCGCCATCAAGTGGTCGGGAGTGTGCTAACCCTTCAGATTCAAATATTGAGCGGAAGTTACACAGTTATGAAGTGTCTGAAAAAATAGTTCCACTATAGCAAAATAAACGGATTGGAATCATATATTGCGACGATATATTGTTTATAATCATCAACGAACACCACTAACCACTCGGTGAGTTGCACAGTTTTGTAAACGAACATTATTGGCTGTTTTAATGACATTTTCGGACATGCCCATTGACTCCAATGTTAAATGGGTCCATGGCCAATTCTATTATAGTCAAAAACTCGAGAGAGGAACCATTGTCAAAAAAATGTTGTCCACCACTCTTGTTCATCCAAAACAAACTACAATATAGGCTCAAGGTGTTAAATACCGGAATTATCCTTTAAGTTGCATTAATATGCACCAATTTAACAATATAAACAGCAATATTTACTGAACCTACCTAATATATTTAATAAATCACAAAGTACATTATGAGTGATTACAACAAATATATAATCTTATTAATGGATGCACTGCATTGTTGTAACTGTCACCCAAACATAAAATACAACTTTTATAAAATAAAAATATTTTGTTAGTAATATAATATAAAAAAAATTAATATAAATATATACAAAGATAAAATAAAAATAAAAGACCCATGATTATTATTTTTTTTGAAATAATTGTTCTGGCATAGCTTACTCCTTTCTAAACCTCATGGATTCAGCATGAGTGGAATGAGATATCTACACAGAGAAGCAGGACATACTGCTCTCTTTCTCTCCATAGTGTTGTTAATGCCATTGTTATATCTGTAATGGGTTGGATCAGACTCAGGAGAAGTCCAAGACAAACATTCATCCTGGTAACTGGCTACCGAACACAACCCGCATGGGCCCTCGGACGGGACCGAAGGCAGTCAGTCAATGTGCGAGACGTTTACTCCCCAGTGGCAGATAAGGATGGTATAATGGTCTCCAGACTCAGGGAGGATTTATTACCCTTTGTCCTTAATCTAAATGCTAAAACAGAGGTAAAGAAGAGTCCTTGAATGAAGCCAGTGTCTGCTCGCCTTGGTATTGTTCCACAGGTCTGGCAGGCTGGATCTTGTGACATGGGCTCAGTTGATCCAGACAGACTGGCCTTTGTCCTGCTACAGTGTAACTTTAACTCGACACATAATACAAATGCAATTTGTTTGTAGAGGTCACCTGCACAAAGGAGCAAACTAAAGCTTTTACTACTGTTAACCGTTATTCCACCCAAACAAGGTGAAAACAAATCCAGCACAGGTTAGTGGTTAAGGAAGAGGGTTAACACAGTAAGGAGAGAACTAAAAAGAGGAAAAACAATAAAAGAAAAAAATGACAAATAGGAAAAGGGACTTAATTTTTTCTAATAACTATTACCTCCTACAGTCTATTCCTTTGGTAGATAGTTTAACCAAAAATGTATATTGTGTCATTATTTACTCATATTCTGGTCCAAACCTGTATGGCTTTTTTTTTTTTTCTATGTGGAAGACAAAATATATTTCTACGATTTTTTTAACTGTTTTTGTCGATAAAACCATGAAAAATTAAAGTAAATGGTCTTTCATTACATAGAAGGAAAAAAAAAACACTGAAACCAAAAAAATGTCTAGCATGTTCCGCAAAAGGAAGTCATTTATTTTCATAATTTTTGTTTTTAACTATAACTTCATATTTACTTTAGTTTACACTTTTTATTTTATTCTTTTATTGCAGGTTTATTCTATTTAATTTTATTTATCATGTTTATTTCACCATGTTTTATAATAATACTACTGCAGATAACCCAAACAAGTGCAATACTAATACAATAAAAATGATTAAGATATTTGAAAATATAATTCAATAATAAAATAAAATAATTAATAATACGTTTTTTAATTAACTGCAGTTTTATAAAAGCAAGTACTCTCACTGAAGTAAACAAGAACAAGGAAAGATAGGGGGGAAAGCGAGAGAGAACCGAGATGCACACAACCACACAACATGTAAAGGTGTTATGAGTTAATGTTAGTTGGAGGCACAGTGCATCAGAGGACCAACCGCTGAAGGAGAGAGAGCGGCGGCGGTGGCCGAGCTCAGGAATGCTCTGTCTGTCACTGATGCCTCGGATACGAGCAGTGTACTCTGCACACCACCGGGAAGAGCAGGAGGAATGATGGACCATGTCAGGAAGTAAAGGAAGAAGGTGAAGAGGAGGAAGGGAAGGCGGAGGTGATGATGGGACGGGTGTTCCACAAACAGGATAAACATAAGAGGATGAGAGGAGAAAGAGGGGGGGGAGAAAATATTAGCACATGTCAAGCTAGCATATTGCTAATGGCAAATGTCTTGAATCAAATATGGGCGATTGGTAGGGAGCTAGGCAACATAGCAAAAAAAAAATTAAAAACACTTTAAAAAAAAAACAATTTATTACACAGTCCTAACGTGTAGTATGTGTTTGCCTTATCTGCAGTAAGTAAGATAAACACACTCTATCTGTGGGGGGTCACACTGCTAATGGTAAATGTAGACAAAGTGTTCCCTAATTCCAGATAGTGACATGTCTGATAACCAAATCCCAATACTAGATACCGAGAGCTCTTCAAATAGTGTGGCAAGAGCTTGTGTCGAGAGCTAGGACTCAAGGGAAGGTTACAAAGTAAGAGAGCAGCGTCCTCCTCTTGCTGTCCTTCCCATTACTGAAACACTTATCTATGCTGAGTCAACAATACTACTAAGCAGTGATCAGCAACAAAACCGAAACAGAGCTGACTAGTTTTGTCCATGAGAGCCTTATCCAAGATGTTTCCTCTTCAACACCAGTCTAATGCTTCTTAAACATCCATTTTGTAAGATATTAAAGATAAAGGTGGCACATTCACTGTAACACCAGTACTGTACAACCACTAGGCGGCAACAGTGAGCCCAGAGTCAATGCATCGTTCCTCATTCGAATAACAATATGTTTTACATTCATGTTTTTGACATAAATTTAGATAATAAAAAGTGTATATGGTGTTTATGATGCTTTTGGTTGTAGGATCCATCAGCAGTATGTGATAGACTTAGTACATCTGTAATTTAAACTCAACATTGCAAAAACTTAAACAAGTCATGGTGAATTTAGCATGCAACAAAACAAGATTGGTTCAACAAACAACTCAAATGTGCTGGCATTATTCTAAAAACAGCACAAGGGAACAACCTAGGCTTCCAGGAAAACCATTTTAAACTTCCAAGCTGAACAGATAATGTTAACATAAAAAAGTGCACTGCCGTATAACAGCCCTCAGTTGTTTGGGCACTTCTCCAGATGTAATGTACAAATGTTCGGTTTTGGCTTGGCACAAAACAGAAATGCGGTCTGATATTGAGTCTTAAGCCAGAAGCACTTTGGACAAAGCTTTCTTTGTGATCTCACGGTGCTTATGTCAACGCCAACAAAGAAACTCCACCAAAAAAGGCACCGCCTTGAGTGTAAAAGACAAGCTCAACTCATGCACTCAAGACAGGCATGGAAATGGTTTCCTTTAATATATTTCCCTTGATAAGTTGTCTCAATTTGCATTTTGTATACATAAAAATATGCAGGAGAAATGTAGCCTAATGGTTCAAAATAATGTCTGGCTACTGCCCATGGGTTGATCAATGTTACACCACTATTGTACCTTTGAGCAAGTAAACAGACTCTGAAAGTGTTAAAATTGATATTTTAAAGGTTGCTCTTACCAGCTATACGATGAGCTACAAGACCATCCAATTTGTAGTTGGTATCTTCTGGTTCAGACTCTTTGGGCAGAGGGGATGAGGATGTAGAGTAGCTACACTGGGTCTCCTGGGGCTCAGGGGACTGGGATGTGGTACTTGAGGGGTAAATGTTGAGGGGTTTTAACTGAAGAACTCCAAAGGTGGAGGAAGGCACTGTGGACTTGGACATGGGAGCCTGACCTTCTGCCTCAGAAGGGAATGCGGCATGCTGGGATATGGCTGTGGGTCTCTGATGGTTCATGTTGGGTTGTGGAGGTTCTGTGGCTACCTGTTGAAATGCCAATGGGTATCCCGCCAAAGTGTTCCCTCCGCGGTCATGAATGGCTGCGTCAGCCTGGTAGGATGGCCGTGCCTGGGTTTGATAGAAAGACGGCTGGGTGGTGACTACACCACCTTCTCCAGATGGGGCGCTATGGGACTTGGGGACTTGAGTAAGTGCTGGGTCAAGGTCCAGCATAAGCATGTTGAGGGCCTCAATGGACTGTTCAATTTCTTGTTGAGATGCCATGGGAGGGAACTCTGGAAGGCTATGGGATTCTAGTATAGGGTTAAAGGTCACCCCATCTGTGACTGGGACCTCAGGAACACCATATTGTTGCCACACATTCAATCCCCTCTGCACTGCATCCCTACTGCTCGAGTTGCGTGTGGGAGCTTTGGGCATGCATTTCTGCTCCATGGTCGGAGTTGTCCCTAATGATTGAGATCGGTAGATGTTGCCATTCTGGCTGGTGTAGCCACTAGAGACCCCCAAGTGCTCCTGGACAGAAGAGGAGCTGTGAACTCTGGGCTCTGACATTTTCTCGTGGACACCCTTGTCCAAGTAGGGCACATCTTGTCCATTAATAACCGTCTCCGACTGGTAGTATAGATCCGCTGGAGTTGCTCTGCCCTCAAATGACGAGAGGGTTCCAAGACTGTCCACACTGTTTCCTTCCTGGCTGTTGGGCAGGTCATCATCAAGTATATCTGTCTCTCTATCTATGTTGTTGTGTCCGTTGACGTGAACCTGGGCAGGGACGAGGTGTAGGACTCCTCCGCCTCCGCTGCCAGAGCTGCTTTGGTAACCTATCCGATGCATTGGTGCTTCCAAACCACTGAGCAACTGGTCTAGCTCCTGTTTTTCCTCTGGGCTTAGGGGCTGGGAGGACGGCTGACTCACCAAGGCCGGCTGATGACTGGCTTCATCTGTGCGGTCAGTTTTGATGGAAGCAGTGGAGTTGCCAGAGTCACTGCTTACAGACAAGGCATGGTCGACTGGTGGTAGAGTCTGGTCTACAACAGGTAAAGCATGATCGACAGCAGCTGGGAGACCATTAGTTGTGACACCTCCCTCCAAAGACTCTTTCTTCCGAACCTTAGCGTAGAGGCTACCATCCAATGGACCTTCTGTGTGAATAACGTCTGTAGAAGACAAAAAAAGAAAAACGGAATGCTTTAATGAGTTCAGCTATTTCATATATAGATATAAAAGCAATAAGCCGCTTCACATTGTGCCTAAGAACACCACGTTATATCAGGTTAATTTGTACATTTATGTGTCATATTACTTAAATATACTATTAGGTCCTACCAGCCAATGAAGTTCTAGCTAGAAAAAGCATGCATTAACATGGTAAATAACAAATACTCATTGAGGGGGAAAAAAAGTGACATTCAGCCCATTCTTTATGTATGCGGACATAGCAAAAGCTATACTCTTCACTACAATGGTAAAACAACACGACAGAGTGCATTCTAAATCCCAACATATCTGGACATTAACACTATTGCAGTTTAGAAAGCATTGTTCTTATCTTATGCAAAAACACTTACAAGTAGCACTAAATTTCAACATTTCCTCTCCCCAATCAAGTCTCATGCAAAGCATGCTGGGAACTACTATTCTCTTGGCCAGTTTCAGTTAAAGTTAACCCCCCCCCCAAACATTTTTTGTATTGGACCATATTTACTTTTTTTGTGGACAGTAAACATTCAGATATTTTTTCTAAATATATGCATGTCTTGCACAGAAGAAAGACATGTATACAGGGTTTGGAAACACGTGAAGGCGAGTAAATGATGACAGAATTTAAATTTTTGGGTGATCTATCCCTTAAATGGCACCAAAAGTAGTCTTTATTGGAGAAAAATTCTGCCAAAGCCTTATTTGTAGTGGACTACTGAGATGCTTGATTGTTTTTAAACCATGTAAACACTTATGAAGTGAGCACTCAGAATATGTCAAAACAAGCAACTTTTTGAAAGTCATATAAATGATTCTCTCCTAAAACATGCTCGTGTATCTACACATGCTCTGAATGGCAGCTCCACCTCGTGCAAGGAGTCAGTTTGTGCCTCTCATGAGAGGAACCACGCTCCCAGTCCAAGGCAGTGACTCACCAGTGGAAAAATCACCACATACAAGATTGGAGCCATTTCCCGTCTCCTTGGAATTGTAGCATCATTTCCTATACTCACACATTTACACACACATGCTCGGACACTTAACACAAACACATAACACACCTATTTTGGGGTGGCTGTGTGTCAATGTATCTTTGGCTCTTAATAATCAGTGTCTTGTTTCCCTGTGGTCATGGATTTTAATAACAGACTGTAACTGTTTTCTGACTTTCCAAAACCACTAAGCCACTGTTTGACAGTTCACTCTGCAATGGACTTTTGATATCATCAATGCATTGCAATCCCAGAAAAAGAAAAAAAGAAGAGCTGTGTTCTGTTCAGTGTGCTTGGGAGAATGAGACAGCCTCAAAACCACAGACTGTGACAAAATGTCATTCATTCAGATAAAGCCAGCCTGAAACACTCAAGCTGAGTTTCCCATGGTGTCTTAATGCAGGATCTGTCGAGCCGCAAATCTGATAATACAGCTGGGAAAAGTGGGCACAATACGGTTCTACTGTGCAGTTTTTTGACACTGTAGATCACTAATATCTGAAGACGAGAGACTGTGGCTCCCTAGTCATGAACAGTCGGACTTGTGAGTTTTGGCATAAATTTTGATCCACAAATGCTTACTTAAATGAGAAGCAACCGATGTCAAGTGACCAACCGCAGCTTGCCTTATTTTTATCTGAAATTATGATATCACAATAAATGCAGCGGGGGGAAAACTCAAATATTAATCATGCAGAAGTATTGGCCCATGACCAACTATATAGAAAACACTAACAACAACAAAATAAATCTGTAATCTGCAAATCTGCATACATTTTGAAATCAGAATTGCTATCCTCTAAAAGTAGTACATACACTCTATGAAATATTTTTCCCAATTTGATGTATTTTTAAAAGTCAAATGTTTGTACATTTTTAAACATTCTACCAAACAAATAATGTGCTTAATTATTAATAAATTGCATTGTTATTAATTTTCAATATAGAATGAGATATTGAAAACATCTTCAGAAAGGTGACAGGGTTAACATTTACTTTCACATAACAAGCCTTGAACACAAGATCATTTAATGCTGATATTTCAACAAATAACACATTTTCCATTGTCCAAATTGACACATTTTCCAGTTATTTTCTATGAAAAAAATCGATTATTATTTCGCAGATATAAAACAAAGTTAAATACACAGTGAATATCTAGTTTGCTTGCTACTAAGTGCCTCAAAATATTATTTCAAAGATCTGATGCCACTAACCCGCTAAACTATGACTTCCGGTGCTTACAACCAGGGCTGCAATATGCAGTTTGAGACTAACAGTTCCCTCAAGCTCCTTAAAAATAGACATCCCGGGTTAACTCAAGTGACCTGTTGACCTTTAGGTTGTAGATGTCTTCTTGCAACAAATTCAATGATCACCTTTGGCCCCATGTCGCATGCAGCTATGTGACCTACTGGTTTGAGAGGAGGTTAAACACGAGAGTACACAAGCTGATGTCTGTCAAATGCTGCCAACTTTGATGTTTGTTGCACATCAAATGTAAATTGGTCTATTGACCAGATGAAAATATCAGGTTAGTATAAATCTGTATAGTCACGATAACAGCAGTTTCCATTTTCAAAACTAGTTTTCATTTATCAGCAACCCCTATTATTCTATTAAACACACTTTATTTAAAAAATAAATAAAATTACAATTAATTTAAAAAAATACACATGATCCCTCAATTAATTGAATACTTTTCCAAGTAATTATTCAAGTAGCCTAAATGGTACGACAGTTAGTGGCAATTCTTGTCAATATTATTTGATTTATATTAACAGCACAATAAACAGAAATGGCTCTATTAGTCTTCATTTATACTGCAATACCTGGTACCACAATAATATTAGATTTGTCTTTTTACTGTATTTTTGATAAAATACATGCAGCCTTGGTGCGCATTAGAGACATATTTAAATTATTTATGCATATTAACACAAGGATGTTCAAAAGCAGCTACTTATTCTTCGGGTTTGAACATTTTAAAAAGACTGGTAACATTACAGGTATCATTCCCCACTATTGCTTTGGTACCAAAGTACAACAGTACATTTCGACATAATTAAAGCCAAACATGGTAGAAATGAATTTGAAAGTCAAAACTAAGATGTCTATGTTTATTTCTCCTCTGTGTGACCAGGCTTAGCGCCAGAATTTTCCTTTAACAGCATTGCATGGAAAAAATGAATTTTCCCCCCAGAGTTTCCCCTAACAATCCCCCAGCTGTTTCAAACATCTCCCAGCTCCCTAGTACTCCAAAATAACCCCCACCCTGAGCCACAGAGTAGCCTTGTATAAACCAACTTCGACCGTGTCATCTCAGATGAGCCGAACATATCTCATGTTTTATTTGCACCTCAAAAACACCTCATGACTTAATACTGACATCAGAGGAGCTGTCGTTAGAGTCCTGCATCTCAATGTGGAACAGACACGCCTCTTTCATGAAGAAGAAATCGCTTTCTATTTCGGCATGCTTTTTATCACCTGTCTGCAGACATGGGTGATATCACAACATCAGCAGCTTGCGTTTATCCCTAATCAACACCCATGAAAATAGCAGGACGTGAACACATGCTTACGCGCTCTAGAAGTTATTCAAAGCACAAAAATCACAAAAAGAACTGCAAGGAAATGCCCCTACCTGCCTTAATGCACTCTGTAAGTGTCCAAGAAGAAAGTTTTGAAAAGTGTCTCTGTTTTGTTGCTCTCGAGCCCCAGCAGCTCAACATTAGCGAGCTGTGGGAGTAGTTTTGGATCAGAAAGCTCTCTCCTCTTTCTCCACCTCCTGTTCTAACCAAACTGTTCTGCTAAAGATGAGATGACTCGTTCCTTCTTGTTGGATGTACAACACCCCTAGTAAGGTGGGTGTGAATTTATCCTCGCCCAGCTGTGTGTCTGGTGTCTACTAGAGTGACATCACTGGGGCTTTCTTTGTCGGATAGGCTTGTTATCCTTCACTAACTCCCTGGCTCTGCTCCAACACCCAGTGAGATGCCTACATAGGCAATCATTTAAAGGCATCATTTGAATGACACAAAGATGTGTTCCAACAGACACTTCTAAGAACCTTATGCTGGCCAAATTCTACAGCAGCACGCATCTTTTACAGTGATGGTAATCTCATTATGAAAAAACTCGCCAAACAAACGAGCAAGACATTAGATTATAATTCAATATTAATTTTAAAAAAACTATATAATTAAATGTACTTTAAGAAAATATACTTTTAAATTCCAAACAAATAGTTAAAAGTTAATCTTTGCACGATGCTGAATTCAAACAACATCAACTGTGCAACTGTATAATGCAGAAATTTGCTGTCTACATAGAGCCTTCCGAATCAGTCTCTTATGAGGTTCCTGCAGTTATGAAGGGGTCTAGACCCATTTTTCTATCACTCAAACCTTGAAAAATTGAGTGCCAGTCACAGAGTCGGTCACAAAGCTTACTGCCAATTTAAAGCACGTTAATATGTGTCATACGTCACAGCAAACAGACTTTCTGACTAATTTAAATCAGTATTTGCAGTCTATAGTAGTCAATTTCAATTTATAGTAGTCAAAAAGTAGTCTGCAATAACCAGGTGTTCACTTCACTAAGACGACAGCTGTCTATGTTGACACTACGCAGCAAGGCAGCTTACTAGATGGAACACAGCCCTCTCAAACAGACAGTCGAGGGCTCTCACTGTCCCAAATTCAATAAGGAGGGGTTATAGTGTTTCCCAATGGTCAGAAGGCAAAAGGCCTAACTGATATTGCATTACACATTACTTTGGTTAGTCAATGGTTGATGCATTCAAGGTGCTGCAAGTGATTGCTTTAAGCAATATATGCATAAAACAATTTCTTAACTGATGGTACTGATAATGGTGGTAGACCACGCAAAAAAAAAAAAAAAAAAACACAACAATGTTTGTTTGTAAAAATCACATATTACCATACACACCCACACACATTTTTCCAGAATGACCTCTTGCCACTTGGAGATGGAAAAGACGCTGTACTGGGAGATGTTTTTTTCGGAAAATTGTCAATGCAGTCTCAGTATGTAAGTATGTATGTATGCCAGTCAGTCTTAAGAAGCCTTTTTCTTTCATTAAAAAAAAACACAAAAAAATAAATAAAATAAAATAGACAAGCATGACATATTGGCCAATGACTCATGGTGGGCGGAAAAAGCGGACACTCTTTTTGTGATGGATGATTCAAGTAGCAAAGCATGGACTGTTTACTTGGAGTAATTAAAGAGGAAGGTAGGGTAAAGTTTCAGAAATACCAAGGTCCCTTAATAAATGTGTGCGAACATGTTAAATCACCAGAATGGGGAAGGGGTTTAAGATCTTTTCCTTGTTCAAGCTGTTCATTAATCGTTTACATTAATGATTTCATCTATATCGTTTATCTAAATGTGCTGAATGTTACCAAAAAGATCAATAGTTCTGCGACTTCATACATTGCTGCTTTGTGAGTGATAGTCTGAGCTTTCAAGGACATGGAATGAGATAAAACCAAGAGGAAAGAGGAAAAAAAAGGTTAACGGAAGGACTGTACAAACTTCACATGGTGCGTCTGCAGGATATGAATGAATATGTTTGTCTAAGTCGGTCAGAAACAGACTTGCCAGTCAGCAAACAGAAATCCTGACAATGTGACACGACTGATATCCAGTAATGACAAACACCCACTGCTGTGAATCTAAACACACGATGTGGTCATCGCTTGAACACCTGCTGCCAAAACACTCCCACAACTGAATCATGCTCTTGTGAACGAATGTGGTTTAGATCACCACAGCGGTCTAATTCATCTGAGCTCATCTGCATTTACATTATATGCTGTTTTTCCTAAACAATGGCTTATGTTTGAACAATTTAAGTGCTGTAAACCCTTAGAGCTCCCCAATGAATGCTTTAGCACATGAAGGACATCAAACCTGAAAAAAACACTTCAATACTGAGCAACAGGCCTAAATCACTAGAACCAAATTATAATGTTCAGTTCCATTAAATTGAATGCTTGCTTTCTCTTGATTCAAAGATCTAGAGGTGCTTCTTCGCTAAAATAATCCATAAACTTGACTATTTGCTTGTCCAAACAATTCATTGGTGCATACGTGTTCATAACTATTATTAAAATACTAATGCATTACTAAAAAATAAATAAGAAACATATAATGAAATAAATAAATAATAGAAAGTTTCCACACAAATAAAATGAAGCAGCACAACTGTTTTTAACATTGATAATAATAATAATAATAATAAATGTTTCTTGAGCATCAAATCAGCATATTATAATGATTTGTAATATAATTACAACACTGAAGACTGGAGTAATGATGCTGAAAATTCAGCTTTGTCATCACAGAAATAGATTGTATTTTAAAACATATTCAAATCAAATTGTAATATTATTTGAAAAATATTACTGTTTTTATAATAATAAAATGCATACATTCATTTTAATAATACTGATATGTTTGTACCATGCCAATAAATCTGCATGCATGCGCTTCAGGTTTGATGAATTGTGCTGTCACTGTAACTTTGGTCGAGGGTTACTCAGAAAACACAGTGTAAGCACTTGAGAAGAAGACAAAGTGCTGTGTTTGACTTCACAGGCGCTCATCACAAGAGCTCTCTGCTAATGGAGCCGGTGTAAGGTAAGTGCAGGACATTAAATATGCATTAAAATGGTTTTGATGGTCCTCTTATATAAAGGCAGAGATGAGAAAGCCTTGTGTGATTAAAGCACAGTGAAAAGAAAGAAAGAAACCTCACCACAACTATTCCAACTAAATTCTCATAAGCAGCTGTCACTCTTTAATCAGACAGTCAGCTAAAAAAATGAAATATTAATAATCAGATTTTTGGACTATCTGCCTCAAATCATTTTAGTTGTTTGCAATATGAGAAGCAGAAAGCTGCATTTTTACAATCCTGTTCCAAACCACATCCAACTCTGGCTTGAAAGGTGAAAACAGATTCAGTTTTAATTATGCATTTACATTTATGAATGAGACGCTTTTATCTCAAGCGATGTACAAATAGAAAAACATAAGCAATTTGTGCTGTCATTTTGCAAGTAATTTCATTACTGACTCACAAAGAGAGTTAGTCTTAAAACTGGATTTTAAAAACAAATCAAAGTTGAATGGAACCTTGTTTCTGCCACAGAAAAAAAAAAGATTATCTCAGATTTCTGACTTTTTTCCTCGCAATTTCAAGTTTACATCTCACAATTCTGAGAAAAAAAGTCAAATGCAAGAAAAAAAGTATTTAAACTAGAGATATAAACTTGCAATTCGTACTTTTTGGGATCTAAACTCACAATTGTGAGTTATAAAGTCTGAATTGCGAGATAAAAAGTCACAATCCTTCCATAGAATCGGATGCAGTCTGAACAATCTTAAAGCACTGTTTGGAGAATACTTAACCGAGATGATATTTTCCCTGTTTTGAATGTGTGCACCTGCTCGATCCCAGTCTGAGAAAGACGTGCATGTGTGCACGCAGCTCTCCTCGTGACTCCAGCATGAGGCCATTGATGGGTAACATTTCGTTACCGCTTACGTTGCCTTTAAGGAAAAGCAATCAAGCCCCGCTCAAAGCGCTGGGAACAGACTGGGCGAAACGAGGGCAGCTCTTTGATAGGCATGTAGCGGCTGACTGTGGTTGGGAACTGGCCCGGGCTATTCGCTCCACACACTTACGCACACAGACCGCACACACCAGCTCCTCATCACACACTTCATCATTAGTCCTCAGAGAGCTCTGGAGAACCAAAACAATGAATTACTGAATCAAAACTAAATGAGGCGCTTTGAAAATCAGAAGGATACTGCATGTTGTGGTTCCGCTCACATGTAGTCCTGTTTCTATGAGATTATCTCAAGTATCATTGGCTATATCTTTAGTTAACTCAAAGCATGTGAATAGAGTACAGATCCTTTACAGAAAATTATGACACAATTCTTTCAGAGTTTAGGGGATGATTTGTAAAGCTCCCACAGAAAACTAATGCATTTAGAAACATTCGACTCAAACAGCAGCTATTATTAGCAGTCCTAACATTTGCAATCAGATTCCAGATCTTTTCAAGAGGACCTCTTATATGCTTTTTCACATTGTTGCAGCACCTTTATTCCCAGTCTGTCAGTAACACTATGTTTAGTTTCTGTTTCTATGAAGTCCCTCCTTCTGAAAAGCACAGTGTGCTCTGATTGGTCGGCTGGACCAATGTGTTGTGATTGGCCAACTACTTCGAGCCTGTTTGGGAAATGTCACGCCCAATGTTACCGTAACCATGAGTTTCAAAACACTACAAACGCAACTCAACCAGGTTTTGCCCTTTTCTTGCGTATGCTTCGGACGGGTATTATTTAAATGAGGGATTGTGTTCCCAGAAGAAAACTCAAGGCTACAATCAAGACGTTTCGGGGAGTTCAGAAACAATGAGACTGATATAGAGAATAACTCCCTTTGGAGTGGACTTTGTAACTTTGCAGAGCTTTTTCATGCTCAAATAGCAACATTACACACTAAAGAAAGTTGAAAATGTTAAAAAAAGCAAAACATGACCCATTTAAAATGATCTGAATACATTCAGCAGGACCAACTCTTCAAGATTTATCTTGTAACCGATTCAAGGCCAATGGAGCAGAATATCTGCCATTTTACCCTGTTAATCCATAAGAATAGCATATGCAGGTTATGCCGTAATGTCGTCAGTTATGTCCTGGTGGAAACATGGCTCTATTAAAAGTTTACATATGGATCCCTGACCAGGTATCCATCAAACCTGTAACTACGTGAGGAAATCCCAAAAGGTTTCTCAATCAGTGTTAATAGAAGACGGGTGCACATAACTGGACTCCACGTCTCGTAAATATCAACACCACCGCCATCTGTCACAGGTCACTGAGAGCTATTTAGGGGGGAATATCTAACCCGTGCTGAGCTGTGCGCGTAGGCCTCAGGAATGCAGGAGAAACGGGACAATCTTGTCTTGTAAAGTGTAGGGGAGAGGAGGAGGAGGAGTGTTGATCGGCCGGTAAACGAGTGCTCGTGCTCCTCTCCACGGTAGTTAAATCTAAAGACAAACACAGACGACGAGAGGGATCTGGACAGCAGCTGCAGGCATGTCGTGGGTGTGAAGGCAAAGGTCGAAGGTGAAATGTTATGATTGGCTAAATGTGAATCCTCCTGAAGGCCCTGAACACAGCCTGACAAAACAGCCTACAGAAGACACACGCCGAACAACTGAGTCTCTGTGTAAAACTGGACCAGCAATTCAGGAACATTCTGGGCATGATGTGCACACAGGCCTTTCATAAGATCTGACATTTGCTATTGTGCAATGAGTTTGGAGTCAACGCAGTTTAATTCCAGGGATCTGAAGGGACAAATCTAAAGTCTGTTTGCATAATATGGACACATTCTGTGTGTATACAGCAGACTGATCTGCCCTGTGATGTGGGATGAAACATGCACACATCTCATGACAGCAGATCTAAGGTATCAGATGCGAATATAGTTAGTATTCTACTAACTATAAGTAACTTTGCAACTACATATCAACTAACTTTCAGAGTATTAGTAGACTGTTAGCGTTAGGGTTAGTAGAATAAGTTTACATTTACTTGCAAAAGTATTTACAGAATGTCTAAAGTGAACCGTTGAAATAAAGTGCTGCCAAATTGGGCGCTCCGAACCCCTCCCCAACCCCCCGCACGCTGTTTGTAAACTAGCGTAGCAGAGAATGTTTCCTTTGTGTCTGGGTAAATCTCACAAAGCTTGTCAAGAACATTTTCAGAGTTAATCGTTCACTATTATATTTTGCCTGAATAATATTAAATCTAATTTTGCTGTTTTGTGATATTATTATCACAACAACCAAACAGCCACTTTGATTACTGTAATGCAGCGGTCAGGAAAATAATTTAGGGGATTTATGTTGCTCAGTTGGTAACTCAACCTCACAGTGAAAGCCCTGCACAAATAATTACATATTGCAACTTATTTACTGTTTGTTGCATATTTGTTTGCTTTTAGTTGTCTAATACATGTACTATCATTGAACTGTTATAAAAAAATAAAATAAAAAAATATAACATATATATATATATATATTGCTGTGGCTCTTTTGGAAAATTGCATTAACTAAAAAAACAAACAATCTGTCGTATAACTGTACGGTGAAAAAAAAAAAAATTTAAATAGTAAAGTAATTTGCATGGCAGTATTCACTGCTTAATGCATGCTTTAAGGTGCGTTCACACTACAAGCGACTTGCGGCTGGCGGTTAGGTCGCTAGTGGTGGGCGTTCCCACTACTGGTTGCCTAGTAATGTTTGTGAGTGACATTCACTGATGTTGTAGACAACAAATCCGTTTTCATGCCACTACAAACAGACATTTTGGAAGGAAAATTCGAAATATAAATGGAATCAGTACATAACATGCATAATATTAAAGATGAACGAGAAACTGTGAGTGCTTTTTACCATCACGGCTATTTAATTGCAACAAACGGGCAAATACCGGTCTATATGGGTTCACGAAACCAATCAGGCTCTGAGTCAGTACTGTGAATACCACTGTATGTACATGGAGATATATCACAACTTATAGGACAATTTCTGACTGTTAAAATTAGCTTCTCGTTCGACTTGCCTCTGTCAGAGAGTGACGGAAGATCACGTGCGCTCCACTGACTTCACTCCTATTGGTTGTCGCTCCCGAAAGTCGCTCTTCATTTGCATAAAGTTAAACACATCTCAACTTTGTCGCGTCGCCAGACACGCCCCATCAGGTCGTCAACGGCCGCAATCGCGCGTGTCGCCGGAAAACGGCCACTCCCCATTGAAATGAATGGTAACGTGTCGCTTTGTCGCTTGTAGTGTGCACGCACCTTTACAAATCACAACGATAATATTATTAAATTTGATGAAAAGTTTAAATTAAAATGTAGAAAAAATATGAGAAGGAAATTAATAATCATGAAAATAATGGCAGTGTAATTGTAAAATACAAATACCGGTGCTTGTAAAAAAAAAAGTATGATTTTATTTTGTTAATGGAAAATATACTTTTAAATTAGATATACTATTATTATTATAGATATACAAAATTATATTGTAAAGCGTTAGTACATCATTTTTGTAATTTATTCTGATTCAAAATCATATTACAGCAATACAATTTAAAGTTAATCGTTACTGAGAATTTTTAAGTATTTTTTTGCGTGCCCCATTCAGTGTCTAAAGGCATTACTCCAGACCTCACTGAATAGTACATTCCTGCAGGAGACAGGAGTTCAAGTTTGGCATTTCCTGATCCCAATCCCTCTTTTCTCAGCATCATTTCCTGTCCTCACTCTACTAACCCCATCAATATGAGTATAAAAGGCCAAGAAAAGCTTTATTCCACAGCAGATCCTGTCCAGAGTCAGTATGTGTTGATCAGGAATCATCTTCAACGGACATTTCCATATCATTCTCAATTCTAACTCATCTGTGAGTGAGCGTACAAGTGAGTGACGACAAAAACATCCGGATGACCACACACGTGAACAAACAGTCCTCAGGTAGTTAAATCCTTCAGAGGGGAAACACGAAAAGTGCACCTCTGGTGTCATGTGTTAACAGATGGTGACCGTAAAAGCCTAGCATTGTGATGACAGTGCAGTGTCTCTGTGAACGCACTGATGAGAACTGAACTACGGCGCGCTGAAAGGGTTAACCGTCTCATTTTGTTGGCAAAGCTACTGGTTTCTAGCCACATAATATAGAGAGGCCCAGCCATCCATCGCAAGAAGGTTTTTAATTGAAGCCAGCTTGATGTGTAGACACGTTTATTACGTAACAGTTAGACTGCCAGCCACACAAACAGACCATAATAAAGCTCAGCTTTGCACAGCTGAACTCCAAAACGCAATTCAAACACCAATCCTGCAACAACTGTGATGAAACGTAGCAGACGCTCTGTTTAAGAGCTTAGCTTAAATATGTGCTAACCGCACTTAGTCTCATAATAAGGAAATCAGCTGTGCCTGCAAAACTTTGGGAAAAGAAAAAATACAGTCTGAGTTGGTGAAATTAAACACAGCCAGTGAGATTCATTTAAAACGGTATTTTTTTCTTCTAAATGCATGCTCAAAACCTGTTGGGTTCCTATTGATTCAAACTAAGTACTTTATATTAGCAATCTGAGCCTTGAAAACACATTTAAATTGTTGGAAGTTCTGCAGCAAAACTTCATATCATGCTTCAACAAAAATATTTATCTAAAACATGTATCACATTTACTAAAATATAGATCTGACTACAGACTTGTTCAACCGTGAGTTTTAGTGTGAAGCGGATGTGTGTGTGTGTGTGTGTGTGTGTGTGTGTGTGTGTGTGTTTTGACATTAGCTAGCAGTCAATTAACTCAATTTAAAATATATATTTTTTTATATTATAAAACATCATCATAAAATGTAAAAAAATTTTTTTTTTTACTTAAAAAACCATTCATTTTTAATTATTACTTTTTATGAAAACAATAAAAAAAGGAATGCAAAATATATATAAAAAAATATATACTATATCATAAGTAAATAAAAATAAATATATATATACAAATAAAAATAAAGAAATATGATGTTTTGGTGAGACCTAATAATTTTCCATCATGTATAAAAGTTAATGATATTTCAGATTTTCAAACAGTCACACTGGTTGGGGGACAAAATCAATGTATCTGACAAATATTTGACAAATTTCACCTAAACACAACAAAACCAAATTACAGTTTCTTTAAAAACATCACAGAGAAGTTCCCCAACTCAAAGACCCAGAAACATCGCAAACTACAGCGTACTGCCATTTGTGGTCGACACAAGAAAATAAGTTGTGAGAGGACAAATCATTCACACAACTTTACCTCAGAGCAGATCAAAGCTACTGTCAAGCTTCAACATTCCTCTCCAAACACTTCTTCTACCTCTTCTGGGCTTTTATGGTCCAAAAAAGACTGTTACTAACAGTCCAGTCTGATGTGTGTGCAGTGAACAGACTCTTCGCTCTGTCACTCTCCCTCTAGTGACTGATAACAAAAAGGCTTTTTGGTATCCAAGCTGGAGGAGTTGGCTCTTTTTCACACACCATTTGTGTCAACGCCTCTCCAATCCCATCTCCCCGTCATCACACTTTTCTTACCCAACCATCCCAAAAATGCTGTGGGCAGGGCCTTAGCCAAATGGGGAGGCCACGGTAAACAAGGGCTCAGCGCTGCCTCCTGACTCCCGAACCCCAGAGTCAGAGACACCCTCAAACACACGTGTGGACAGAGCGACTGTTGTACAGTCACAAGACCACAGTTACAGTACACTGCCATTCTACGCCAATTCTAATGTCTTTATGGACTTAATGGGCTTTTTAACAACATTAAGATGTTAGGTTAAAACATACATGTGCTATACACGTTCTAATATACACATCATTCAAAAGTTTGCTGTCAGTAAGTTTTTTTTTAAATATATATATATATAGAACTTAATACTTTTATTCAGTAAGGATGCATTCAATTGATCAAAAGTGACATTAAACTAAATATTTCAATTTCAAATATTATGTTCTTTTGAACTGTCTATTCATTAAAGAAACCCAGTTTCCAAAAAATAATAAGCAACACAACAGTTTTCAATATTGATAATAATAAGAAATGCTTTTTGAGCATCAAATCAGCATATTAGAATGATTTCTGAAGGATCATGTGACACTGAAGGCTGGAGTAATGATGCTGAAAATGCAGATTTTCATCACAGGAATAAATTGGGGTTTAATATATATTCAAATAGTAAATGGTTATTTTAAATTGCAATAATATTTCACAATAATAGTGTTTTTATACTGTATTATTTGAGTAATAAACGCAGCATTGGTGAACTTCTTTCAAGCTTCTTACAAAATCTTACCGATCCCAAACTCTTGAATGGTAGTGTATATTTTATAATTTGTATAATACATTTATTTACATTTTAAACTAAAATCTTGAAAATGATGGGCTCGAGATTTTCGGTTAAAATAATTGTTTGCATATTAATATAATATTATACAAGACTAATACGTTTTAACCATTTCAATCACAGTTTTGTATTCAGCAGTTGATAAATTCATATTTTAAGTGCAAATTTTCATTGTCAAAAACTCAATAATAATTCCATGTGAGCAAGGGGGGATTTTTTTTCTTTTCTTTTTTAAACATCATTGCTCACTTTTCAAAATCCCATTAATTACAGATGGGGGAAAAATAAATCAGAACTTTCCATTTCATTCAAAAATCCCATTATCATAATTAAATATCATTTGTATGGACAGAACATATTAAATCAAAGAATGCAAATTATTCTAATTGTTCATGACAGCCTGATTTGTAAACTTGGCGTTGAAAGTAAGACACAGAAAGCTATTCCGATGGATTCCAGGATTGCGGCCAGTAGTGTCTGTGGTTTCTGAGGTGTACACATAGCAGTGGACCAACAAAGATTGGCCTTGTTTTGCTCTAAGCTTGCCAGCAGCTCCTGTTAAACAGAGAAGTGCTATCTGTGGTCAAGGCATGAAGCCGATAAGACATCAATTACTGAGCCATTAACATCCAAGAATAGATAAAGCATTATTATCTTAAAATGTTGCCCTCTCATTTGTGGGCAGGTCTACTCTAATTATGGCGCTCGGTCCAATAGATAGCGCTTGACTTCTCTGGTACTGGAGGGAACAAACACTGCATGGCTGTGATTCTTAGTAGCCTAAGATGCATTAATGTTGTTCACCAAAAAATGAATAGTCTGAAACCATTACTTGTGTCGTATGGAAAACACAAAAATACATGAATATCCACCTCCAAAAAGCATAAAAGGATCAAGTAATCCATATACAACATTACAACTCAAGTAATAGGTTTGTGTGAGAAACGGGGTGAAATGTCTCATTTGCACTTGCATGCATTGAAGCAGGACGACGAGAGAGATGGCATGCAGGGCATTCCTAAAACCATGGTGAACATGTTTTGTTTTGTTTTTTTCTGATTGTTGACAGCATCTTCTGATTTATGGAGTGATAAAAAGAGATATCCAGAAAATGAAACGGTGGCCCAGTAGTGCACAACACAACGAAAACAGCAAACATAAGCTAACAACACAACAGAAACAAGCCACAACACAACAAAAATAATCCACACAAACATGTACACATATACAGTAGCCTATATATATATATATATATATATATATACACATACACACACACACCTATATATATATATATATGTACTTGTGATAAGGCTGCATTAATTGTTATATTTATCTGCTATGTACACGTGAAGTTCCTCTTTAATAACACCCAACTTCATCTTTTTTTTTCTTTTTTTATTAAGCTCTAGACTTGATTAAGTTGAGGTATTTAATGCAGGGTCTAGTGATTTAACTAAATTAGATTTTTTTTTTTTTACAGTTTTTACTGTACCAATATATTTTTATGAACCCTTGAAGTTCCAATGGGGAAATGCATTCTCGTTCAGCTCATTTTGTGCCGTCTCAATAGAGGTGTGTTAAAGCTAAACATGCAAGCTTTACTAGAGGCAATGAACTAACGAAACCCTAATATTGAACAGTTTTTACTGTTCCAATATGTATATTTCTTTATGAGCCCTAGAATTTACCATATGGGCTAATACATTTAGAGCCATCTTTTGTGCAATTATATGGTGCCGTTTCTGAGCCACCAGAGTGTGTGTTAAAGTTAGCATGCAGGCTTTAAACTAATGGCAATGGTTTAAACCAAACAAAATCCACATGTTTACAACACTAATGTTTTTTTTGTTGTTGGTTTTTTTTTACCCATTGCATGTATTATTACCGTTGAATTAAATTCAAACCGCTGTTTCCCAGCTTTAAAGCTAAAATGTGGGCTTCGTACTAGTAATGTTCTAACAAAATCGAAATTTTAAACGGCTTTTACTGTACCAGGCTTTTTATATGACACTTTACATTTGCATAGCTATAGATTACTTGAGTAAATGCAAAATCAATACATGGAGTTGAAGGGTTTATTTAAAAAAATGGTACTATGGTTAAAAAAAAAAAAAAAAAAAAGTAAAAAATGTGGAAATTTCAGGAAATTTTGGGGAAATACTGGAATGCACATCCAAAATGTATTCATCTTCTTCAATATCTAGTTTTTAAAAATACTCAGCAAAAAGTCAGCAAAGGAATGACAGTGTTAACCGTGACGCAAGTTCTCTGTTCTTGGTCTATTAGTACCAGTCATTCTCTCCTCTGACAATGTCAGCCAGTCCTTCAGTGTTGGCATGAGCTCCAGCACAGAGGCATAATGTCTGGCTGCTTATCGTGTCTCTAGAGTCGGTCCTCTGGCCGCAGTCGCTCAATGGAGATGTTTGACCGTGTGATAGGCATCTTAATTCATTTGCAAATGTGCCCTTTCCATTCAGCAGTCCTACTGACTGAAGACAGTCTCCGTCAAGCATGCAGAAGTGGGCGGTATTATCAAAACTTTATATCAGGGTATTATAACTTTCTTTATAAATTTCTTTTTTTGTTTTTTTTTTAATAATAATAAATGTTTCTTGAGCAGCAAATCAGCATATTATAATGATTTCTGAATGATCAGAAGACTGAAGACTGGAGGAACAATGATGAAAATTCAGCTTTGCCACAAAGGAATAAATTCAATTTTAAAATATATTCAAATAGAAAACAGTTATTTTGAATTGTTTTGTTTTGAAAGAAATGTTTTGAGATATTACCGTTTTACTGTGTTTTGAAGGAAATAAATGCAGCCTTCTTCCAAGAGTCTTCTTTTAAAAACATAAAAAATCTAACCAACCCCAAACTTATGAATGGTATTTATAGTATATGTAGCATGTGGCATCTCATAAAGGGGCATAAACCACTGTGATGCCAGGGGGCAGTTAGAGGGGCTTTGGGGTCTTGCCTCTTGACCAGAGATTTGGATTAGTTTACACCCCTCTTAAAGGTGGCAGCCTATTTCTGCCTGCCCTATTTAAAGACAGGACTGGTCAAGAGGCTGGCAGACTTTATAGCCTTTATAGCCTGTCATCTCAAATGGCTTCAGCGTAGAACAGAGTAGAATTTAAATGTGTGCTAAACTGACTGGAGCTCCTAAAATACGACCCCAGGGATATTAAAAATAACACAACGATACAGTCTCGACAGTTTTAAAAGTATTTTTTGGATTGCAATAATCTAAACACACTCTTGTCGAAAAGATAAACATGCAGCATGGGTGTTTTTGAAGATAGAAATCATTTATAGTCGTAGCTGTTTTGGACATTGTGATTGGACAGGAATGGTCTAACTGTCTCCTCGCTGCATGAATTGCACAATTCTCAGCCAACGCCTGGAATATTTCACAAAAGGCCACTGGATGTCGGCGAGGGAAATGGAGGGACGCAGGGTAGTGCGGTGTGACTTAAATTCCCACAGGCAAACTGGGCTCTGTGTGTTCTCTATTCAATACTGGGATTGTACCAGCCTCCAGACCACCCTCAGTACTTTCTGATGCATAACACACGCACGCACACGCACACACACACACACACACACACACACACACACACACACACACACACACACACACGCACACACACACACGATCAAGATCTGGTTGAAAAATCACCATTAGTCTGATTGACTGGTGCTGATGAACTTATTCTCCTACTTTCTAAACATTCATGCAATCATTGCAATGCAGTGTAATTTATGGCAAAATAAATAAATATAGAAATAAATATAGAAATAGCTCAAAGCATTACATTTTTTAACCACCGTAACTGTTCCAGGTTCAACAACGGTATATTGACAGCATTAGGGGATCCAAACTTTTCTGAAGAGACTGGATTGCTTTATATGGTTTATACACTGATGGTTACTCTATAAACCATGCAAGTGATCGAGTCTCTTCAGAAAAATTTGGACTAAACCACTCAATATGGATTAGTTGTGCAATCACTTTATTGGCCTTTGTAAAGCGTCAAAGTGGTAGTTGCATAGCTGTCAATGGAGGGTCAGAAAGCTCTCAGATTTGATCAAAAAAGATCTTCATTTGTGTTCTGAAGATGAACGAAAGACTTACAAGGTTTGGAACGGCACGGGGGTGAGAAATTAATGACAGAATAATCATTTTTTGGGTGAACTAACACTTTAAGTCTAGCTATGTGTGACTAATTGCAGTTTCACCCAAGCATGGTTGGAGAAGACTTTATTATTTGTCACTACAACATTTTATAACGAATAAAGTAAAAAATACATAAATCTATGATGAGAAAAAAAGTGTAACAGGATGTTAAACTAAAACATACTTCCAAACCTCGACAGAATTCCATACATATCCTTAAATTCCTCGCTTTGGCATTCCCTCTCTGGAGAGCTGACCCTCCAAATGAGGATGTCTCAAAATCGGACGACAAATCACATGTTTGAGGAGCAGAAGCACACCACAAGTCAAAATAAGGAGGCTCGTAGCTCAGGCCACAAGGGTGTGAGGACAATTCCAGTGACACAGCGGTGTGTGTGTGTGTGTGTGAACTCTACTCGACCTCGTGATCTGTTAAAGAGGAGCACTACAAACTCCTCTGATTAAATCAGTCTCTGTCACACGCACGGATTATCATAGTCGTGTACACAAACAGCTCTGTCACAAAACTTTAACACAGCCAGAATGCTGATGAACTGATGTCGGACAGACGGATGACCCGGACACAGGCTCTATGTGAACTCTGAGTGACCAGACCTAAGCATCCTAAGTGTCATGCAACCTTGTACTCTAGACGGATCTGGCAACATCTGTGCACAGCGCACAGGACACTCGACTCACAACTAATTTCAATAGAGTTTGGCGTAAGAATATTGCTAAGCTAGCAATACTATCGAGTGCAACAATCAGGTTTCGGAAGTAAAAACGCCATTCACTATCTCCATAGGGAAATTGATTTTTAAGGATAACTTGCAAACCTTTAAAAACAGACCAACTATGAGCTACGAGGTTGTTAATCGATGGTATTTGCTTTGTGTTGAAGCCAGCATTATTTCAGCTTATTTTTAAAATAATTGTTTAACAGTGGAAAAACTACATTACCCATAATGCTGCACAGACAATTCCACCAATCAGAGACTCAAGACAAGCTAACACATGCCAAAAGAGCCGTTTAGCTCCATGAAGCGCTGCCAGTGACAAAGTTTGTAGCTGGTAGTATGAGGCTTTAACAAAGACTTTATTTGAATCCCTATGGAAATTGAAGCCATTCCTAGAAGCCATTCCACTGAAAAAGGGGGTGGGCACTGTTGCAATCTATACAAAAAAACATAGAGGAGTGGCTCTTTGTGAAGTTAATGTCAATTGTCAGCAATTAACACTAAAATTGTAGCAATAAATAATTAAATAAAAAAAATAATTAAATAAATATATAAATAATTATTAAGTTATTCATCATAAATGATGGATGAATGGATAGATGGATGGATGGAAAATATTAGATAGATGTGAAATGTGAAACGGGTATATTTGAATTTGTCTGAAGCAAAAATAGAACTGTTTTACTACCATTCTGGCTTCACTGTGGGGAAAATCGAGTCATTTCCATTCATTCGTTGAAAATGAGACTACAGTTCACTCACCTTCCAAGGAATCTTCACAGCGCTGGTTGAAGTTCTCGTAAGAATCCCAGCGAATCAGAGGATCTTGGGTATTGTAGTCCACAGAAACACTAGGCCCGTTCTCAAGGTGGTCCATTCCTATGACAGAATCTACAGTCAGAAGCTTGGACTCAGTATATGCCCTGTTTACAGTAGTTCTGGAATTCTCTATTAGCTGAAGATGAACAACAATAAATATAATTTTTACCTTGGATTTTTTCTGGACCGAAAGAAAATACAAATTCCACTTTTCCATATTCTGGAAATCTGTCATCTGAAAAAAAGAAATGGAATGACCAAAGCAGTGTCATCAATACAGCCGATTTAATAATAATAATAAATAAATAAATAAATAATTAAGTAATAAAATAAAATAAAATAAAAAACATGAAACCAACCACATCTAGTCTCAGATGTGCACAGTATAGTCAAAAGTCTGACTATTCGAGACCAAACCAAAGCAAATCCAGCATACCTTTAAATGTTTCATCAAGCTCATCTTTGCCAAAGACGATGCCCAGGTCATGAACAGCACAGGTGTGAAACTGCACTCGGAATATGACATCACGGGACGAGCTGCGGAAGCGTTTGTGATAGCACTTGAGCTGTGGAGGACATGAGAAAACACACACATAACAGGTCAAACACACAGAGACTGAAAACAGTAGAAGACATCAGCGTTAGGGGAGGAATCTTAATTATCACTAAAAATTATGTTGACTTATGTAAAGTAAGCAAAAAAATAAGTCAGTTATCAGGCTAAATAAGTTTTTACTAAAATTCAATTCATAAATAACTGTTAAAATCTAATAAATAATACAATTATAAATTATAGTTAAAATTGAATGAATAAATAAATACATATTGTTTAATTGTATTACAGTGTATTGTGTTTGCAGTGACTTTCATAGAAACGTATCAACGCTTTTTGTGATTTACAGGCTGAAATGTGATGTTGTCTGAAGCATAAACAACTTTTTTTTTACCACTTTTCTAGGTGGACGACTTTCTGCATTGCCAGTGTAATTTCTGTGAGTAGAGTTTGCTTCACTTAAACTTGCAACCACAATTTATGCTTTTTGTTCAGAAATTATTTTCTGCGGTAATCGACATGGCACAAGTTGTATTGAACTTGTATTGAACCCAGAACATTCCTTTAAGAGGATGGCAAATCATTCAAATGCGATCTTGCGTCAACACACGCACACTCTGCACAGAAAGTGCTATTCATGGGCTTGGAACAGATAGTTTGAGAGGTTTTGGATGCTGGTCGCCTCGCCTTCCCATGGTGCAGCTGAGCCAGAGATGTCAGTATAGTGAAAGTATGTAAAACAACAGAGCCTCTCCAAAACCCAGACTAGGACATAAAAATGTCCTCACTGGCCACTGAGGAAACTGTATCCCTCTTTCTGTTGCCCAAAATAACTATAATTGACCTACTTAACTTAGGGCAGATGGACATAAAATGTACAGCTTTTCAGTTCGGAGAGTGAAACAAAACAAACACGACCAAATTGAGGAAGATGGGGGCTGGCAAAGCATTCTGCGGTTTCCCCAAACTCAGTCGCACACATGGGGGGTCCGCTTCGGCATCTCACTCATTCACAATCAGCAAAATGAAGCTTTTAAAAACAAAGCATTTATCTGAGAATACAAAAATGATGTCGCAATGCAACATTTTGACATTTTAATTTCTTCCTTAAATTTCACTCAAATTATGCTGATAATATAATTTTCAATCAAAATAAATGCAAAATCAAAGTATTCTCACTTATGATCTCAGTTGCATTTGATACTCAAGGGAAGTATTTTTTCATGCCAACACCTACATTGATCTATAATATGCTTTGGCCAAAGCTCAATGCTCCAGTCGTGGTTGGTGTTCGGGCGAGAGTCCTCGATAGATCAGCTCAGCAATATGATAAAGCACTCAGCTCTTTTTGGCTTTCTCTTCCAAAAAGCTTTCTGAGGTTAAATGCAAAAAGAAAATCTATGCAGAGAAAAGTGTCTCTCATCAGGAATAAATGTCTGATGGATGGGCCTCTAGACATCCTGCTGTATTATTGGCGTGTGTGGCTCTGAGAAATGCCCATAAATGGAGCAAAAACCTGTGCCAGATTTAACCCCGCAAGTCAAAAGAAAAAAAAAGAAAAAATGAAATTGTATATGAAATTATACATGAAATTACATTTTACATATAGACAATTATAGGTCCATAAGATTTGTTTGCATTGTGACATTAATCACGCAGCAATTATGAATATTTTCCTAATTGTTTTACTTTTGAGTTGTTTTGTGATTCCCATTATTTTCAGTGATGACGACTCCCATTACTTTTACATAGTAATTGGGAATTAGAAATTAACATGAACTCTATTAGTGAAAATGTAAGATTGTATTATATTAAATATCATTTTTATTCTTACTATTATAATTTGTTTTTTTTGGTTTGATCTTGCTTTGTTTTTGGTTTGTGTGCAACACGATGATTATTATTAGGCCTATTATTTTTTAAATGATAAAAGAAGGACAGCAAAAAAATATCATTATGCAATATAATATAATATAATTATAAAATGCATTATAATGCATATTATATTGATGAGCATTTGAAGGGAAAACTGCTTAAAAGTCATGAAAATTATGAAAATAATGTCAGATGTTTATGATTGATTACAGTCCCAGAATAGACTTAATATAATATAATAAAAATATATAATATATTATATTATATTATAATGGATATAATGGAAATTATTTCAGATCTTTATGGTTCGAAAATAAGCTTAATTTCCTTGATATAAAAATAGGATTCTTTTGAATTAGGCTTGACATATGACCAAGTCATGTTTCTGACAGGTTTTGTGATTCATTCTTACCAGAATGTCTCCTTTCAGGAGCAGGCCGGGTTCGATGGTGATGCAGATGCTGGTCTGACTGTCTCCTTGGACGTTACTGCAAACATCAGTCAGACACACACCCGTTAACCACAAACAACCTCACAACACAAACATGAGCCTAAACATACGCGTGATTAATGCTTGATATATTTCTATTTGTGTTGAACTGAAAGGGTCATCTCTTCTGGTAACAACTAAGCTGTAGTCTGAGAGCATGGAGGAAGCTACAGGGGCCGGGTTCAGTGATGTATGGGAAAAGCACATGCGGGCTCCTCAGAGTGTGTGTGTGATTCAGAAGCCCCCAACCCCCAGACACAGAGGGCCGCCCGTGATTGGACGTCCTGAAGGCTGGGCTACATGCCAGGGAAGCATGAGCAATACCGTGTAGGAAAACATGGGGTGTTTCTTACTAGATCCCAGATGTGTAGACGGGCTGCATAGCCTGGTAGATCTTGAGGAAAGGGCGGCAACCTGAGAAACCATGAGAGAGAACAAAAACAAAATGTTAGCAGAGCTCTAAAAGTGGAATATCTAAAGGTCTTCGTCGTGGTTCGTCTCTCTAACTCTCTCAGGCCCTGTTTATACTAATTATATTAACATGCATCCCAGATCAGATTTTCTATGATGTTTATAGAATGTTTTGGGGTATTTACACGGTCTCCAATGTGTCTCCTGAAACTACTTGTGATCTTGAGAAAGATCAAACTACTTGTGATATTTTTCTAAATATTTTTATTGGACTATTTTTTCAAGCAATCGTTCTCAAACTTTGACAGGCGATGAACCACTTTAAAATAAATAACTAAAACTCAGAATAATATTTTTTTACTTTAAAAATAATTTATAATATAAATTTCACCAGTGATGAAGTACTTTAAAAAATAGATAAATAAACAGTAGACTTTTTTTACAATATATTTTTTATTTTCTATTTTAAAATAAATTACACACAAATATATATATATATATATATATATCACTGATTCTTGAGAGTCGGGACAAAACACGTTTTAAAAAACTTTTTTTTTAAATACACACTATATCAATTATAGTTATACGTTTCTGCAGTGAAAGGTCTTAGCTATTTAACCATGTAAAGGAACAGGTTCTAAATAAAAACACATTTTAAACAAATTTACATGTTTCCCTTCAGAACTGGATTTGTGTCAACTCCGTCAGACACACTAAAAAGTAAACAATTTTAATTCTTCCAATCCAACAAGAATCTAAAGTTCGGAAGTACATTGTAATAGTGTTTAGTTACTCTGATATGTAAAAAAAACACAATACATAAACTTAATCTGTGATTTCACACTATTCTGAAACCTCAGATTTCTAAATATTTGCATTTTCAAACTTTGATTTTAATTTCAATATTGTAAAAACAAATTCCTTAAATAAATAAAACATAAGAGGATGTAGATCAGATGGTCCTTTATTACAAAAACCACATAAACTGAAGGAAGAATATTTTTTTCCCCAAAAAATTAACAAAAACATACATCCAAACGTCGAAGATCTGACGGTGTTGACGAAAAACTGACGGTGTTGACGAAAAATATGTGCATTGCTGATTAGTGAACTGATGTGCTCTTTAAACACTACTACTAAAACTACTCCTTGTTATTAGAGTACTGAACTTACTGTAAAGCAAACTATAATAAACATATTGCACATACACCGTTTCAAACTGTTTTAAATTACACCGTTTTTCCCCCCCCAAAAATAAGGGAAACCAGGGGCCGTGATAATTGTTTTTTTGGCCATATCGCCCAGCCCTTCACTGGCTTCTCATTTCTCTATCTCTGTCTCTACATATATAAATATATATATTAAAGTGCTGGCAAAGTTACACGTTACACAATAATAAGCAGACCACTGCCTGCCCATTCTCTACAAGTCAGATGCATACGGTTAAATAATGTAATGCATGCTGTGTATGTGCATTTATGTGTAAATAAAACCCTGAAATAACAGTTTAACCCTTCACTATATTCACAAATAATATTATATTCGCACATTAAGAGGTTATTGGTGGATTTGTCAACTCCGTCATCTTACAGGTCAACTCCGTCAGACATAGAACCTGACGGAGTTGACGTCTGACGGAGTTGACGTAAGGGCATGTATTTTCCGCGAAAAAATGTATTGTACACTGGAGCTAGGTATTTTTTCCTCAGTTGCTAGCTGTCCCAATAACCTCACTAAAATTCTTAAATTCAATCCACTATGGTTTAAAAAAATGTATCTTAAAAGAAAGATGGTATTGACATGGTGCAGCTGTGACCATAGGAATATTGACATTGTTTGTCTAAAATATAAAAAAATTTACAAGGTACCAGAGCATGTGTGGTAGTACTGCATTCACCACAGGCAGGGGGATAAAAAGGGGTCCTCGGGATATAGCTGACCATGCTATTTCCTGATTTAAAGAGCTTTATAAAAATATCTGACGGAGTTGACAGAAACCGAGGACACAACTTTAATAGGCAGATTTCTATGGAAAATATTGTTTGATGTTCACTTCATGCATTGTTTTTTATATTTATACCCCTTATTTTTTATTTGATGTATATGTTTTCACAATTGTAGAGCTTTTTTAAAGTTTTTTGGGAAGGTTAATATTGTGACCTCTTGCTGAGGACAAGTGCAATAACATGGACCTTCTAACCACAGACCATACATTTAAACAAATTTTCCCCAAAAAGATAAAAAAGTTTATTCCAAAAATCAGATAGGTATATACAATTCCTTTAGATTTAACTTTGTAAGTATGTCAATCATGATGAATTTCTTAATTTTTGCTATAAATTAGACTTTTCTATGTGGGACATGTTTTGTCCCGACTCTCAAGAATCAGTGATATATATATATACACACACACACAGTATATGTGTGTATACATTATATGTGTGTATAATATATATATATGTGTGTGTGTGTGTGTGTGTGTGTATACTGTATATGTGTGTGTATATATATATATGTGTGTGTGTGTGTGTGTGTGTGTGTGTGTGTGTGTGTGTGTGTGTGTGTGTGTGTATACTGTATATGTGTGTATACGGTATATATATATACATATACAGTATACACACACACACACACATATATACACGCATACATATATATATATATATATATATATATATATATATATATATATATATATATATATTATACACACATATATTATACATACATATATATATATATATATATATATATATATATATATATATATATATATATATATATATATATATATATATATATATAGTAAATGATGGCCAAATGGGTGAACTAACTCTTTTAAAATAATCATAATTTGATTTGATGTAGTTCATTAATCAGTCAATTCAAATAATTTAATGTTGGTGCTTTTTTGTCAATAATACATATATTTTTTAATCACTGGACAACTTAGAAGACTTTATGGTCCAGCACATTGAGAATGCCACACATATCTTGTTTCAGAGGATGGATTTGATTATACAACAAATGTGATGTGGTCACATGTTTCTCTGGCTAAGCCCGACTGTGGTTTCTACGATCAGATTCTGGACCCCGTCTACAGCTGTATTTAGCGCTGACCACTTGTGATCGGATCACCCGAGATGTGTGTAATAGAGCAGCATGTTGTCAGTCTGACAGGAAGGTGTCAAAAGCAGCAGGACTGGAGACGGCCCCCAGAACCCTGCCTTCAACACCTCCGGGAGTCACTGACTGATGGCCCACAGCCAGAGCGTTTCAGCTCACCTCCTTTGGACTCGAAGTTCGGGATCCCGTGCATGATCACATGGTGCAGAAACAGGGGCTTGTTGTTGATCTTGATGTGGCCGGAGAGCAGACCGCTGAAGTACTGCACATACCTAGAGCAAAACACAAGATTATCAGCAATACACAAAACTACTGGACAACAGACCTAAGATATGAACAAGTGTGTACTAGAGATATCAAAACTACTGGAACTTCTATAAAAAAAAGCCATAAAAAAATACATCCTTTACAATTACAGTAATCAGAAAGATGAAGAATCAAAGCGAGCAGAATGATGGCAGCCTAAACGTGCACGTATCCATGTATAAGTTCACCACTTTTGTATGTTTTGTAATATACAGTACACAAAATATAAACATGTTTTAGATATAAAACTTACATAAAAATATATAAAAATACTTAAGTTAGTTGATTAAGGCATTAGCATTAATGCATGACCTAACAATACTTTTACAACATGTATTAATCTAGGTTAACGTTCATTTCTACATATACTGATGCATTTTTTTTAAAGTTAAATGTTAACAAATTAAACTATATTTCTGTTACTACATACAGTATATGTTAACACAATAAAGAAATATGTCTAGAAAAATAGAATAATTAATATTTACTGATTATTTTGTAAATAAAGGACCTTGGACATCAAATTTTTGCTGTGGTATTAAAGTTTTATCGAGAATCATAAAATTTCAATGGCATTACTATCTGCTCCTGAGTTTATCGTGACAAGAAACACAGATGCACCTGTTGTATAATCTTGCTGAGTGTGTGAAAGTCTCGGGTTTCAAGCAAAAGACATATTCTTGTGCATGTGTATTACATAACATACTATCTAAACACTGTTGTCAACACCATTTAGGGTCATAGGACGGATTCATCTGCAGTCGAGGAGCGTTTTGCTGTGTTTCCGAACCCTTGGCACAGATGTTATGTTTTATAAACAGGAAAAAGCATTTTTCTTCTTGAACGTTGAGGTTGTGTCTCTGGAGAGGGACAGTGACCAGTGTTTTCTGGACCCTCCTGGCAGATCGCCCGAGGCCTGGTTTCCCATGAACATTCAGTTGTTCCAGGGCCCCTCTATTCCAGAAATCACAAGCTTCTTCTTTCGTCCTGGAGCAAGCTCTTACCATGACTCTGCTTTTCCATTTTCCATGAAGGGAGCACAAGTATGTGCCCCAATGAAATCTAGTTTTAATGAAGCCTGAAGTGCCAGTGCTTCCATATACAGATGGAATGCTTGATTCTGTAAAAGCAGCACATCCGTGGCCAAGTGTTCCCTTATGAGGCGTAAATGGGTGTGTGTCGAGGCATGATGTGCTCCAGCACAGAGTGCATGTACACGTTTATCAGCGCAACTGTACATTGGGGTCCAAAAACTATTGAAACTACAAGTGGAAAAACATTATTTTCTTTAATATACATTTTTTTGTTGCAAAATATAAAATCCCCATTGTAATCTGAGTGAAAGGCTGAACTGGAAAGCACTGGAGCTGGCATGACCAAAACCTAATGTTCATGTTCTCCAGCATAATTTCGAGATGTTCCAGGGAACAGCAAGAACATCTGTTCAAACATGTGACATGATCTCAATACCACTCATTTTACTTATTTAAATGGGACATATTATGCCCTTTTTCAAAGTCTTGATTTTGGTTTTGGGGTCTACTAGAACAGGTTTTCATCATTCATAATTTTTCACATATTTTACATTGTTGCAGCACCTCTCTTCTTAGTCTTTCAGTAACACTCTACTAACACTCTAGTAACACTGTTTAGTTTCCTCTGTTTATCCCCTCCTTTCAAAAAGCACAATATGCTCTGATTGGCCCACTGTGTAATTGGTCAACCGCTTCAAGCTTGTTTCGTAAATGTCACGCCCCTTACCGTAACCATGATTTTCAAAACACTACTAATGTATTTAATACATTAATAAAATACAGTAAAACAGCAATATTGTGAAACATTATTACAATTTAAAACAATGGTTTTCCTATTTTAATATGTAATTTATATCTGTGGTGCAAAGCTGAATTTTCAGCATCACTACTCCAGTCTTCAGTGTCACATGGTGCTTCAGAAATCATTCTAATATGCTGATTTGCTGCTCAGGAAATTATTATACTCTCATTGTTATTATCAATTGAAAATAATTTATGCAGCTTATTTTTGTGGAAATTGTGATATATTTTTAGGATTCTTAAGTAAAGCCTTATAATAACTTTTGTAACATTATGAATGTCTTTACTGTCACTTTCGATCAAACTGTGCCCTTGTAAAAGTATTAAAATCTTTAAAAACGAAATCTTGCTGACCCCAAACTTTTGAATGCTTGCATATTTTTTCAGTATTAGCAATCACAGTGAATTTGATTGCAACTGCAATAGTTTGAGCACATCTGATCTGAGACCTGGTATGAGATATGTCATTTGCATATACAGAATGATAGTGGCGGTAATGAGGCAAGATCAGACATGAGGTCCTCAGAAAGAGATTACGTAACTTTCTCTTTTTCTTCTCATTTTAAGGACATACCACACTCCCATAGGGTATGGTTAGGTAAACAACACATAACCCAACTTAACCTAACAAAACTACACAAGCATCGTTTGCATGATTAGGACACCGTTATCTGGAGCTGAAGCTCATAAATGTGAACAATGGCTGTAACTGAATGTTCACAATGAGGGTCAAACTCATAAAGCACAAAGATAAGAGGTCAGGTGGGGAAAACAATGCACAACTGACCTTCTCTGGGAAGGCTGACCCACAGGAAGCACTTTATCTTCATAAAACCTCTTCATGGCAAACCTGTCCAGAGCCTGGTCCGCACTGCAGAGGCACAGGAAACACGTTTGGGGAAATTGCTCCAACACATTGCAAAAAAGACGACATATTCTTAACAAGCATCTTTGTCTAGTTTTCAGTAAACGCATCTAAATCTGCTTCTTGAATTTACTGGAAGCTTTCTGTTCATAAAAATAGCACGTTTTGCATTAGAGATGAATTTGATCAGCACTTAATTTGAGTCTTGAGACAAATCCTCCTTTGTAAAGTGATGCGTTTTGGCAGTTGTTTTTCCCGCCGCCCTCCCCGCTCATGTGTTACCTAACGTGTGGCCAGTCTTGTGATGTGGGATTAAGGTCTTTCCATAATAAGTGTTCAGGAGCATCTTTAACTCAATAAACACAGACAGTACGCAGTCTACATGTCTTACCTCGCCGATATGTTGCTGTAATGCATGTACGCAGCCACAACCACCCCTGTTCGACCTCGGTTTCCCTGCATGAAGAGAAGCAGATAGGGTTAGCAAATAATGCAGTACTTTATTTCATGTCTCCATCATATACGTTTCAATATTTAGAATATTTAACACGTTTGGTTTTTTTTAGATGGAAGTCATGTTAGTTTGTTTTTATTTAAGGAACAAACTAAGATGATTATATATGTCACAATTTACAATTAAATGACATTATAACATGGAAATACTGTCAAGAAAACATACACACAAACACACACACACTAAAATGAAAAATATAAAACATAAAAATGTATTCAAAACACTAATAAATACAAAAATACTATATTAATGGTAATGACTAAAATAACAGTAAAGAGGTAGGCTACATCAGAGAGGCATGAATGACCCAAAAAAACATGACAGCAAAGTACATGACAGAAATATTAATATATGGTTTGAGTCATTTTGAACACAGTTGTGCTCTTTCTGAATGAGTGAACATTTCCTCCATCAAGCCATCGCCTCGTCTTTCCACTGTTACAAAGAACAACACAGGTTGCCATAACAATACAATGTGGTTTCCTGTTAGAAAGGCAGCATATTTGTGTTTATGACATTTCTGGCCCTTTATAAATCCAGATCACAACCTCTCTTCGCAGTGCTACACTTCTTGAAAGACTCATGAAGAGCTTTACGGATAGTAATGGGTAAGATGCACTTTGAGGGTGTGGAAAGAGTCGGCTGTATTTGAAATCGAGTGGAAATACAGTGAAATGGCTTTCTGAAAGCACTAGAGCATTTCAGGATAGACCTGCGACTCACTGAGGACCAGTGGTCTAGAAGATAACCCACAAACTCCTCAAGAGGCTGGTTTCTGACGTTTATACTCACGGTCAGAATCCCTTTCATTAGAGAGGCATTTAACAATACCGCTATCCTCAAAAACAACATTTTACAATCTAACTTCAAAACGCATTGTCATCATTCTAATGTTTATAAGTGCTAACCAGCAATGTGACTTAACCAGATCAGAGGGCGATGAAAGAGTAAATTCAAATGAATTGTTTAAGAAAACAGATTAGCTTGAACCTCAAGACTGGGTCAGGCAAAGGCTTTCAAAACAATGGCGAAGTACTAACTTTACAAGTAAATTCAGTCATGGTTTCTCATGTAAAGACTCGGCAATTGTTTCATAAATCTCACTGTTCAGACCACCATAACCTTAGGGCCCACACCACCCCAGGTTTATTAGGAGTAGCATGAGAACGCCATCTACTGACAAAGCCCTATGGGTACTGTTTACAGTAAATATAGGCATACTGTGCAGAGAGAAAAATATTATGCAAACATCAATGCAAGTGACTTTTTTTTTTTGACTGGGTCAAAATACATAATCATTAAATTACTAGATTTACAATTACATCTATAACTACAATTATTTTGGTTTGGAAAACACCTTGAATAGATTTATTTGCAGTGTATTATGGGCATTGCCTGTTGCGTAGATATTTGGAAGAGCCTTCAAATCATTAGTGCAGTTATAAAGCCTTCACATCCAGCTCACTGTGTTTTTTTATTACATGCTGAGAGACATTATGATGTTTGTTGCTACTGTTACCAAAAAAGCATGCCTCTCATTCCCAGAGCAGAACAAGCACAACTAAAGCAGTACCTTATTGTGTAAGACCACCACATTGTGACTGTCAGCGTTCATCCAAGTGTCCATGGCTTTGCAGATGCTGCAGATCTTATCCAGAGCTGGAGCGTGATGGTCCGGCCAGCCAAAATCCAGAACCTTATGGAAACAAACACACAAGAGCATAAGTAAGACCAAAAGGAACCAACATCTTTACTTTAGATAACATAAAACAGTAAACTCTACTTACTTTGGGATTCAGCTTGGAGATATCATATCGCTTTTCACTGAGGTTGAAGAGCTGTAATAAATAATAATACAAATACAATATTTTTTTTTAATAAATTTTTTAAATATATTTCTAAATAAATGATATGAACATAAATACAATTTGTAAAAAAAATATATTTATTTTTTAAATTCTACATCTGTAATTGTAATGCAAATACTGGTACTAATAAACTCATATTAGCACTCAAAGCAGTAACACTATTTCGATAGTCCACTTTACACAACTTGGCAACTACATGTTAACTAACTCTCATTGGAGTATTACTAGACTGCTTAAATAACTGCTGAGAATTTATATTGATGGTCCCCAAAAGACATTCTTGATTATAAATAAATGTGCAACTACCGGTACATGTAAACTTATTAACAGTCTACTATTACTATGTTGCAAAGTGGACTAATCAAAATAAAGTGTAAGCCTCAAGGCTATTGAGTTTTGAGGTCTTACCAAGTAGTTGTCACCATGTTTAGAGCGTAGCATGGTGGCCACCTCCTTTATGTTAGCGCTGTAGCTCGGTTCTTCTACATTACTGGGGAACGTCACAGAAATGATGCGTTCTGTGATGTAGACCAAGTCCACCTCATAGTTTTCCTCCATGGCCTGAATCAAACTCAAACTCCTGCAAAAATTAGAAGACCAGATAATGGTTAGAGAACATTAGCAATAATACATGTCTACAGCAAATAATTTGCTTTTTTCGGTGTTCACCAAAGGCAATTCACAACACTCAAGCAAAGTCTTGTGTCTCACAGTACATGACATCATGAAATCACCATGTTTTTTCAGAGGAATGCCTCACCTCAAACATGTCAGCGCTGAACAGTCTATTAAACACATATCTGATGTTCAGTATGGTTTGAATAAAATATAGTGGGGAAAGATTGATCGCAGAGATAAACAAACGAGATATGAAAATATCCTGCATTCCGTGTGTGCAGCAGGGCAGACAAAAGAAAACAATTTGGTCACTGGTGAGGCGTAGGTCTGCCAAGGATGTAACCACAATCAGGCCCTCATCTCTGACCTCACTCTCTCCTCAGGTCTGGATTTCAAGGCAATCAGAGAGAAGTACGGCAGGAAGACGGCCATCTTTAAATCCAGAGCTCCGTTCCAAAACCTGGTAAGCTTCCTAAGTAGGCAGCATTTTGGTGTGCACCCAAACTGAAAACTGTTTTAAAAGGTAGCCTGAATTCTCTTCTTGGAGAATCCCAGAATGCATTGTGACTATCTTAAAAAAATGTTACAAAAATATTGGGTTCTATATCATAGACAATGAATCAATTCAAACCCCTTAATCTTTTCAAATCGTATTATGTGGCTGCCTTATGTTAAACTAATTTAAATTAATTGTTGTTGTTTTTTCACATCAATCTGCACTCCATACACCATAATGACAAATCAAAAAACAAATCTGTGACAACTTTGCAAATACTGAAATAAGTATTGCATAAGTATTCAAACCCTTAACTCAATACTTATTTAAAGTGCCTTTACAGCCTCAAGTCTTTTTGGGTATGACATGACAATCTTTGCACATCTGCATTGGGGGATTTTCTGCCGTTCTTCTCCTCAGATCCTCTCAAGCTCTGTCAGGATGGATGGTGACCGTCGGTGGACAGTTATTTTCAAGTTTCTCCAGAGATGTATGATTGAGTTCAAGTCCAGGCTCTGGCTGGGCCACTCAAGGACATTCACAGAGTTGTAAATAAGCCAGTCTTGCACTGTCTTAGCTATGTGCTTAGGGTCATTGTTGTCCTTTTGCCCAGTCCGGGGTTCTGAATGCTCTGGACCAGGTTTTCATTAAAGACATTTCAATATTTTAAGTCTTTTAATTATCTCTATAAGTTCCCCAGTACCTGCTACTGAAAAAAAAAAGAAAAAAGAAAACACGCCACCACCACACTTTACTGTTGGGATGGTGTTGTGCAGGTGATGAACAGTGCCTGGCATGATGTCTCCAGACATGATGCTTGTAAATGTGGTTCATCAGACCAGATAATCTTGTTTTTCACAGTCTGAAAGAGTCCTTTAGGTACGTTTTTACAAATTCCAAGTGGGTTTTCATGTTGTCCACTGAGGAGAGGTTTGAGTCTGGCCATTCTGCCATAAAGCCCAGATCGCTCGAGTGCTGCAATGATGTTTGTCCTTATCTTAGTTTATCTCATCACCATTTATGACCATGGAGCTCCACCAGAGTGACCATCAGCTTCTTGATCACCACTCTAACCAAGGCCCTTCTCAGTCAATTGCTCAGTTCAGCTATAGGAAGAGTCCTGGTTGTTCCAAACTTCTTTTATTAATGATTATGGAGGCTACATGCTTCTGTGAACCTTCAATACAGCAGAATGTTTGTAGTCTTCCCCAGATCTGTGTCTCGACACAATCCTGTCTCTGAGCTCTACAGGCAGTTCCTTTGACCTCATGGCTTGGTTTTTGCTCTGATATATATTTATAGCTGTTAGAACTTTTATCGAGAGGTGTGTATCTGTCCAAATCATACCAATTCAATTGAATTTGCCACAGGTTAACTCCAATCAAAGTGAAATTGGAATGCTCCCAACCAAGCAAAAATTAAAATGTCCCAGAATAGGGTATGAATACTTATGCAATGAAATTAATTCTTCTTCTTTATAAATTTGCATTGTTATCACAAATAATGTTTTCCCTTTGACGTCACGTATGTGTATATTAGTTTAGATTGTAGATTAATTTCAAAGAGAAAAAAAGTAATTTAAAGCAGTTTAACATAAGGAAGAAAAAAAAAACTGAAGGGGTTTGAAAACTTTTGCAAGACATCGCAAAAAATGTGTTTTATGCATGTTCATTTTCATTTTTAAACTTAGTTTTTCACAATTCATATTACAACATACTAACAAAGCTCTATTGAAATCAATCATGAGTGTGTGCTTTAGTGATGTAGGAAGCAGACAGTAAGGCAGCTCACTATTGAGCATGCAAACCTTTAGTAAATTAAGGTGAGTGTTTGAACTCAGGCTGTGTAGCTTCTGGAAAGATACCTGTTGGTGAGGCCCATTTTTGCCCTTGTTTAGCAACGAAGCCACGCATAGGAAAATCTGGATTTCGTCATGGTTTCTGGGCATTGCAGCTACAGTAAATCATGTAAATCTCTCTACGGCTGATTTTAATCGAAAAGCGATTCGCATTCAGTGCATTTCACAGAAACCAATGTAAATAACACATGATTGTGAATGGTAAAAGACATATAAACATTGAACTTGCACCACACTGTCTGGCAAAACACACACAACATTGCACAGCTCTCAAGAGATCTCTCTGGATGATCGCAGTGTGTGGAAAATACAAGGCGCAACAATGTCTGAACAATCCTTTAATGTTCAGGATCCTCCCCTGTTCACACAATCCTTTTGAAAACCCATAAGATTTATGCATTCATTCACTTTTAAACAAACATATCCACTAACCATAATCCATCTTAACCAGGTTCTAAATGCAGTGAAACAGTCACTATTGACTTTTGTTTGCACTATTTGTTTTGTGGAATTGACAAACAAAAAAAATGTACGTACATTTTCAACTGAGAATGGAATAAGTTCTTCATCAAGTGATGATCAAATGATGGAAAAAGAACCGTTTCATGTGCCTGGATCTCAAATGCTTTTCATATATTCTATGGGCATGTTTGTACTGTTAACTGTTTTGCATACACTGTAAAAAAAATCTTAATTTTACAGGTAATTGTCTGTATTTTTTACCGTTTTTTTACAGAATTTTTACCTGGACTGTTTCCTGCTGGTGGAATGACCAGCACAACTCAATACATCTTCAAGAAACTGCTAAAGATCCATCTTTTTCGTAAACACTTGACACAATAATACTACCTTTGTTTAAAAAAAAAAAAAAAAAAAAAAAACTTGCTATGTGTACTGGGCTAGACTAAACTGGGACTTGTCACTGCACCTGTTGCTCCTATTGTTCTCTTAATTGGTAAGTCACTTTGGATAAAATGTAATTGTAAACGTATAAAATTAGTTCTATTAGAGTATAAAGGTATTCAGCAATGGCATTTTAATGTGGATATTTTTACATGTTCTAAATTATATACTAAGCTTGTATTTCCTATCATTCACATACAGTATCTTGATGTTCAGTGTTTGTTTAATGACTTATACTGTAAATGTGCAGGTATTCTGTACTTATACATTTAGTTATTCAAAAAAGTTTTGGATTGTAAATTGGATTGAAAAAAAATAAAAATAAAAACTAAATATACAAACTTTGTATTTTAATTTATGTACTTATTGCATTTTTATACATAACTTCATAGTTATTTTACACAGAAAAACTATATATAAAAAGAAATTTACTGTAGATTAAGACAGCATTATCATAAAATAACTTTATAAAACCCTAAATTTACAGATTAACCTGAAAGTTAAATGTTTTTTTAATGTTATTTGACATAATATATATGTTTTTCCACGGTTAATTAAACCATTATCAACAGTAATATACTGTCATTTAATTAATTTGAAAGTCAATTCTGTATTTTTACGGTTTTTGCCTGTAATTTTGTGAAATGGTTATTTGCTGTAATTTAACGGAATCAGTCTGGAAACTTTGCTGCCAGAGATTTACCGTTTTTTTACGGGATTTTTTTTTTTAGTTTAATTCTTGAGTTAAATGGCAGCTAAAACAACACCGATAGTGCATGCAAATAAAACAGTGCTATCAGCGGGTGCAATTCATTCTCCAAAATAAGTTAAACTACAGTACCACACAAACTCCATCTACCATTGAAAAATACCTTGCCATAAAAATAAAACAAAACAGGAATGCTCTTTTTGGGTCTCGTTTTAAGGTTGTGCCCAAATGGACAGTTTCCCAAAACAAGAGACAAATAAAATAGCTGCCCATGTAAATAAAGAGTAAAAATTCCCCCTGGTAGCTGAAATTGGAGCTATTTGTAGTGATGTATTTCACAAAGCATCTTCTCACAGCCTGGCATGAACACACCCAACAGCTGAGAGACATAAGACCATTGGAATGGATCTGAGATCAACTCTAGTGTTATATAACTAATCGTTTATTTGTTTTGAATTATCTTAAAGGTTTGCATCCTAGAGTGTTTTTGTTTATAAGATTCTGTTGAATATATTTTAAATTGTTCTGATATAAATGAATGTGTATAACTATGATACCAGAGATTTGTTTTTTCCATGGGTGGGCAGTGTCTCATTTGCTACCAGTAGCCTATCTATAGCAAGCGATCACTCAAGATAAAGGTGGCATTATTAATCTAATATATGTGGGAGAGAAGCCCTATTAGGACATCATAACTTATCCCCGGAGACTGTGTAGATGTTTTAAAACTTGTTTAATCTTTGCACTCAGAAACTGCTATAAAGAATGTGAGACTGATCCAAGCAGAGTCAGATGTCAAACAGAGCTGGATTTAGGAATGCTATGAAGATTCACATGAGATATTGATTAAACTAATTTCTGATGAAGACAGACAATGACATCTCACCTGGATGGCCTGTGTCGAGACTCCATGCTCTTGGAGGATTTGGTTGAGCCCTAAAAGAAAAGAAAAGAAAATTAGGTAGTTAGAAATGAAAAAAAAAATCTGCTTGAGGAAAGCAAGTGTCTGAACTAGATTCACGATTCCTGTAGGAAACATCAGACACATTTTTTTTAAACCATTTGCTGTTTTCTGTTGGTTATGTATGAACACACGACATACACACTATATTTATGCGGCGCAAATATGCTTACATAGATGCAAGACGAGATAATGCATGAACATATTTGCTGTCAGTTTTGATTTCCGAACATTTTTTCAATGTAGGCCTAAGTCAATAGAATGTTTTTAAACTTTAATCTTACATTTCGTAAAAGTATAAAGTTTACAAATCCAAAAATGTTAAGATGGCTGATATAATGTCAATGTATTCACAAAACATTTTAATGACTGTAAAGGTGTACAAAATGAAGTCTATGCCATTTTTGCTAAAAAATCTAGTAAAAGAAATACTATACATTAACAAAGCTATTGGTAGAGTTTGGAATCAACACAACAAACAGAGAACATTCTGTTCAGCTTATGCAGATAATCTCGAAATGACCAAATAATGTCCAATTATTCAGCCTGGCCGATACAGCGGACTAATAATGATCTCACAAATACGACAGTTTCCAGATGTTTTTAGCCCATTTCCTGTTTAAAAATGACCGTAAACCAGTTACTCTTCATCTCCAGACCTAAGGCTGTTCAGCTGATTACACCAATGAAAAGGCCATTTGTTTGGACAGTTTTATTTGTGTCTCTCCATTTGCAAAACTGTGTTAATACAGGTTGAAGAGAGCTGATGTGAGTGTGTGGTCTGTATCTAACATTGAACATGTCATCTCAGCTGTATATACTGTAAAGGCAATGACAGCCTGTGAGGTGAGGTGAGGGAACGAAATTATATGGATTTCACACCGGAGACATTGAAAGGTGAAGTGTGTAATTTCTGCACTATTTTTTGCAATTTGGTTTGGTACTTGTAGAGGGACAAAAATACACGCTTCACCTTTAATATCACATCTAGATACAAAGAAAAGTTAAAGTGTTAATGGTCTCATTCTGAGTCTTACAAAAGTAAGAAAAGCCTCGAAAATGCGTGGTTTATGCTCACCGTCGAAATGACATACTCGTGTATGACTGACAAGGAACAATGCTTACTAAGAAAACCCAGAATCCAACGTATAATTATACAGTACACAGTGCTGGGGCCTTTTCTAGAAACTGTATAGACTTTGTATGTGGTTTCCCATATGTAGCAGTCTTAGAATAGTACAGAATAACTTGAGGAAGTGAAATGATGGGAAAATTTCAAGTTCAAATGTCTTCAAAAAGATCACAATTTACTGAGGTTTGAATCTGGTTCAACTGGGACATTGCTTGATGAGCGATGCCATACAGTAGTGCATAACTAAAATTGTTGTTTTTTACTATAATATTTACTATAGAAATTGCCAGGATTATATTGTCTAACAAAACCCATTTTCTATTCAATTTGGTAAACAAAATATGGAATGGCATTGCAAAATGGCTGTTTTCAAAAAGTCCTACCCCAAACTCATGCAATTGGTTGAGTCAATGTCGATGTGACAGGACAACCCTCCCTCCATCCCAAAAATAAAAAAATAAAAAAATTCCAATGAAACGCATAAAAAAAAAATGCACACACATCACCTGATTTCCGTGCATTTCAGGTCTGGAAATCACAACATTGACCGTGGGAACCCTGGACATTTTAGTTAACTAATTATCTTAAATAAAGACTTAAAAGAACTGTCCCCCTAAAAATGAAAATTCTGTCATTATTTACTCACCCTCATGCCTTTAAAACCTATTTGACTTTTTGTTTCTTCTGTGGGACACAAAAAAAGAAGATAATTTTTAAGAAAGTGTCAATGTTTTTGTTCATACAATGAAAGACAATGGGGTCTAAAACAACAGTAACCTCCCATTGTCTTTCATTGAGCAAAAACGGTCGAAACATTCTTCAAAATATCTTCTTTCCACAGAAGAAAGAAAGTCATGATGACATGATAGTGAGTAAACGATGACAGACTTTTTATGTTTGGGTGAACTATCACTCTAAGCCTATTTACGCTGTGTATATATCTATATGTACCGTTGTTATTTTTCATAGTCTTTCTACTTCAAAATTTCACGTTTAATTTAATGTGTATTTAATTAAATCAATTCTCAGTGACAACTCAGTGACAGTTTTTTTAAAAGCAAATCCTACACCTTTTTCATTTCAGTGTAGGAGGATTTATTAAGTAATGTTCCCACACAGCATTAGTTTCCTAAATAATCCTCTTTTCCAAGAATCCCAAAATATTGTTTTCACATATAGTACTTAGAGACCAATCAAGCTTCAAATGATCAGACTGTAAAAGACCATTAACACATTTTGTAGTGTAACACACTTTTGTGTGTATAGATTACTGGGCCAGGCCATTACGAACACTCATAAAGCGCAAAGAAACACAAATAAGCCATACTAAAAGAGATTGCCAAAGTCGCTCACTTATAGCCTGAGCAAGATATTGCGACACACTCGAGTAAAACACCCTTGGCATTGCAAACCCCCTCTCTCCATCCACAGGGTCCACCTTCCATCTCTCGCCACACCGTGCCCGGCTCCAAAAACATTCCCTTAATCAGCCGATAATTGCGACCCCCAGAAGGACGGCCAAGAAAGGGTGGGTGGGGGGTTGGACGGGGTCTCAGCCAGGCTTGATCAAAACCAGCTGGAAACGCTGCTTTCGAGCGGGCCCGAAAAATGAACAATCAGAGAGCGCAGGGAAGAAAGCGAGGGATAGCTTTGAGGAACAAGTTACCACTGCACAAAGACCAACACTCTTAAAAATAAAGGCTTTTGGTTGGCATGAAGAACCTTAAACATCCATGGAAGCTTTCCATTGCACAAAAGGTTCTTTAAAGAGGAAAAGTTATTTTAAGAACTGTTCACTGAACACCCAAAAAGGTTCTTCTATTGCATCGCTGCGGGAGCTCCTTTTTAGAACATTTCATTTGTAAAGCGTACAATCAAAGTCAGGCGGAAACCTGAAGGCCTACCTTAAACAGGTAACCCGTACTCCACCTCCACGCATCACGCAAGGAGGACAAGCGCCTCCGTAGGGAGCCGCTGGGATTCATGGTCGGGAAGTAACGGTTCCCTTCTCCTTGCATTCCCCTTTTCCCGAAGCGCGCCCCACGTTCCTGGCTCTATTTTGGTTCTGCGCTGTGCCGAAGATGCCACATGCCTGGCGTCAAACTCAAGCGGACCGCAGCTTTCTTCCTTCTCCCACTTGCAGAGTTACTCTTTCCCTTGTTTTGTTCCCTCCCGCCTCCCTCTCCGGCCCCTCCTTGTTCCTCGGCACCTCTCCCCTCCCTCTTTCCCATGCCGTGCGTGTGTGCGCTGCTGCCACCCGCGTTTGTTTGGATCTTCCGTCTAGCCTTTGCTCTCTCTCTGGGTCACACACTCAGCAGCTGACTGCAGGAGATGATCATTCTGACCTCACAACTTCAACAATTCACAGTTGTGTCACCTCCAGGAAACCATGGCCCATCACCTTGCTTTCCCTGGAATATAAATGTAGTATATAAAGAATATAAAGAGGTCAGATCGCACTTTTTTTTTGTTTATACATAGTTTTCATCCCTGAGGTCCACTTACGATGCTAAAAATAGCTGTAATTTTTAGTCATGATCATTTTCCATCCTCTCGCTGACCCTGAAGCACGCTGTGTTATTTTGCAGCAATGTCTTTAAGACTTCTATGTCAAATTTCACTTTGTATGTGAAATGGACCTTTTTCACAGAGTGTGATGATGCATTTCCACTGTTATTAACATTGCAAATCTAACCAAGTATTTTGTATTTACATTTTTTTATTGATGGATCTCTTGATGGAAATAACATCACATCACAATTTGTATGTCCATCATTCATTTTTGGTCAATATCTTGTATTGATAATGCAAGAGTCCAGCTCTCTGCAAAGTCTCCAGCACATCCCAAAGACTTTCAATGTATTTAAGCTCTCGACTCAGAGGAGCCGAATCATGTGTGAAAATTATTCTTCATGCTCCTTCCCAACCATTCTTTCACAATTTGAGCCTGAATCTTGACATTGTCATCCTGGAATATAGCAATGATGTGTCTTCCTACATGATTGAAAAGCTACACACTCCACCATTTTTAGATTTAATTTATATGGCAAGTACACTCTTAAAAGGTGACTAAATGCACATTTACACGTTTAAAATGTACCGTTTTAAGGCCTACAATATTGATGACTCATCTTGCACCAATGGGCATCAATCAAATGCTCCAAAGAATGAGAATGTCCTTCTCCAATATCACCTGACGGCGGGTAAAAGCAGCAGAGAGCAAATTAAAGCTTCCAGTAATACTGTGTCAAGCCCTTTCATATGTCCTGCTGTCACTTCCTGTTTCAATAGGAAATACATTAACACAGTAAAGAAACTATGAAAATATACAAATTATTTGATGAACTTTAAACATTTTACTTTTGCAAGTTCTAGTGTTTATAAAAAAAAAACATCTACACTTCCTCCATGTTACCTCGCTGTGGCTTTATGGACCAAATTTCTGAATACTAAATAGGTGTTGTTGACGTGTAAATGTGGGCGGCTGTACACTACTGTCTTCATCGGTTTGACGTCAGAAGATCAGAAAGCATCTTTGCGGTTTAGTCTTCAATAAATGCTCTTTTTACTGTATGGAGGACGTTTTGAGTTTCTGAAAGTTACAGTATGTTTTCATAGTACAATGAAGCCTTTATACAAAAGGTTTAGGAAAAATGTGATTCCTCATAATACGACTCATCCAAATCAGAGCCAGAAAGAATAATATGCAAATCCAATGACTATAGTCAAACCAAAGCCAATTTCAAAATATATCTATCTCAATCACAGCCTCAGCAGGAGAATTATGGTCTGAATGAGAAATGAGAGAAAAACAGACAAGCATGATATCAAGCTCTCCTTGAAAAACAAGCTCTTGAACTAAAAACATGACACAGGAAGTCATATGACAAAATGACTTTTAGATTCAAAAGCAATGTTATTGAGAATCAAAGACATCAGCATAACCACAACTAACTGACCATGAGAGACCCTTGAGGTGAGGGTGGTGCACATTTCCCATGATGCCTCAAGAATGAGTATTACTGCCTGACACAGCTGCAAACATACACTGCTCCAAACATCTAGAGAGCTATATTCTGGATTATTCACAGAAACGCACAATGCCAAGAATAATGCAGCATGATAAATGACAAGCTCAACGTATTTTAATTCACAGCAATATACAGCTTTTTGGCATCAGGGCACTAAAGCCTGGAGGAATCCGTTTGAATTAAAGTTAAGGCCCGTCGTTCGGCATCGACCGGCCCAGTTTTTGTGGTGTGTTCCGCACTGTTGGCACTAGTTGGACAATATCGGCCGTATTTTGGACGACTGAGGATGAGGAATCGGCAGAGCGAAATCTGAGTGGCTGTTCAGCTGAGTGAATGAGTCATTGCACGGTAATAAAAGCAAAAGTGATGAAAGCGAGCAAAGATATTAAGACTGCACAGACAGAAGGCTATTTTAATGCATTCTAATGCACAAATACTTTCATAACAACATTAGCTGCCTGGAATGAGGAAAGTGATCAGAATGGTGAGCACGCGCTGCTTTGTTTCTGGTTTGTATATATGCAGTCCTACTTTTGCTTTCCCTTTTTGAATGATGAATATAGCCTATTGATGCCTGATGATATAGACAGATATTTCCTTACACATAGGCGCATGCTAGCTGACGGTCACCTTTAGTCCTTTTAGTGTTTAAGTGCAAATTTTTGGCCGAGAAGCAACCGACGAGAGACGACAACACAGACAGCTTTCATCGCCGCTAGTTCTTTTATGTCGGCTTGGTGTGTCATTAGAACCCCAGCATATCATGTTTAAAGGGTTAGTTCAGCAAAAAAAAATAAAAAAAATTCTGTCATTAATTGATCACCCTCATGTCTTCCCAAATCCGCAAGATCTTCAGAACACAAATGAAGACTTTTTGATGAAATCTGAGCGCTTTCTGTCCCTCCATTGACAGCATCACAACTACTACCTTGACTTTGACTAATCCATATTAATTGAGCTATTTAGTCAACATTTTCTGAAGACGCTCAATCGATTTAATTTAGGCTTTTATTAACATTAACATTCATCAACTCACACATCAGTTAAAGGAAGTTCAAGCATGTTCACTTGACGTGCGAGAACCAATGAGGTTCATTCTCGTGTTATGCATCACGTCTGAGCTTCAGCAAGAACCAGTGGAATTCGAAAATGAATCATATAACAATTCCATACCATAATAATTCTTAACTTTAAATCATATGAAGAATTAATTAATTGTGGTATTACATGTTTATAATTTAATAATGAATAATAATTTAACAATATTTGTTTCATAACTATTAAAGTTGCTTGGTCGAGGTATTAAAAAAAGCCATTTTTGCCATTCACATGAAATAACGATTTAAAAAAATAAGTCATAAGCCTCTACCAACTGGCTGTGGAATGAACGAAAACATGGCAGTAATTCCAAGGGTAACACAGACTTTTGGACTACTAGTTGATAAGGTTTGAAACGCCCCACCCACTTTCAGATTGTTCTTACACCCCCTGGTTACATGTAGGGCTTTGCTTTATTCGCCATTTCCTTTGGCTACCCTCCAGCTCAATATTGTATCAATAAAACGATCTAATGATGTTTCAGGGGGATTATAAGAGTCTGTTGCTCTGTCCCTAAATCTCTGAGCATACTCATGCTCATATGGACGGCTCCAAACGAAAGTCTGAGTTTTATTTGGATCAAGGCAGTTAGTCATCCACAGCTGCGTCTGGAGTGAGTGTTCTTCACCCAGGCATGAGGGGGATGAGGAGCGGGGTGGACGGAGGGGCTTCTGAGAGGGGGGCTGCGGCACAAGTGAACACACATGCTTAAGATACAACTCGGATCTCTTCCTCTGCTAATCAGTAAAGGGACAGTCACCCAAAAATGAACATCCTGTCATTACATTATTTGTTCCAAGCATGTATGATGTTAAAAGCAACATGACATAACAGATGTGGTCACTTTGAACTGCTGTTCTATGGGAAGAGAGCTGAAAGAAACTTCTTTTGGAATAAGTACATACTGTACATAATTTACATACTGTAAAAATCATACAGGTTATTTTTTGATGGGGGGGGGGGGGGGGGGTTTGAGTGTACTGTCCCTTTAAAGCATATTCATTGGGCAGTCATGATAGCCCCAGCGAGGCTGTGTTTAGCTAATCCAACCAATAATTTGAGCTTCAGCACTCCGTGAGGTTTAGACTGGTGAAGTTTAGACTACAGAAGCTGCATAGAAACAGTGTTAGCTAAAGACCTAAATATTTATATCTTAAAGCCGTTATTTCTGAAGCTGTCAGTAATGACTTTACACCGTGTTCAAACTGACCCAACAAACGGCAACACTTCAAACATTCTACATTTGGCTGTTGTACTTAGAATGTTGGAAACATAGCCGTCATGTTCACACTAACCCAACAAGCTTGTCAATGTTCACTTTAAAGAAGGTGAGTGAAAAAAGGAAAAGTTTGTGGATGAAGGCAGTGTGAACTACAAAACATGCCATTGGCCATACTGATGTTAAGAAAACATACATACACATGTCAACATTCAAACATGGTTTGAAATACTCACTGTTGTCTCTATAAGCTTCAGAGGGAGGTCATTGCTGGGTGCCTGAGGTAAAGAAAACAGAAGAAAGAAAGCAGGTAAGACACTGACACGTAGAAACAACTGGAAACACTTTGGGCAATACACAAGTTCTCCAGATTCAGAATGAAGAGTGAACTCTCTTCAAGAGTTTGTTTCTATATGCACCAATGATGCATACTAATTTTGATCTACCTAGTACCCTACATATATTTTACAGAAACATTTTAACGCATTAAAATTTTATTTCAATGCAATTCAACTAATCATAACTCAATGTACAATCAAACATAAAAATTAGAGCATATGTGCAACCAACAGCATGGTCATTGGTTCAATTCCCAGGGAATGCATGAACTGATATTGATCAAATCAATGGCCAAATGCAAATTCTTGGCCAAATGCATAAATGTAAATGCAATGTGTACACTATTTGGTAAGGTAATTCTATCATACACAGATCAAACATCGCGAACGAGTAAAAGAGAAGACATGGGCTGAGTCCAGTGTGTAGGTGCATCACTAAACAGCTTGGGTAAATATTTAGACAAGAGCGCATAGCTCCAGCGTCACCGTGAACGAGGGGGGAATCTGCCCAGTGGCCGAGGAGGACCATATACAGAAGTTTAGCGCAGGATTTGCAGCACAGTTTATTCCCCCGTCAACCCTGAGCCAGAGAAAGGTAATTATTTATGAGGACTCTGGCCCCCAGGAATCCATGATGTCATTCATGGGCCAGCTCGAGTCTGGCTAGCCTCAGAATACCCATGTAAGTCTGAGATGGCACAAGAACACAAGAAATCACCATGTAGAGATGGCAAGACATGGGCAAGATAGTGCTGAGATCGCTATGTGCTGCTTTACTTTCCAAGTAACGGGCAACTCTGCGGTTCTTTAAACTACCGCTGAACTCGAGGGCACGGTTGAATAAGTCAGGAGATGTAATGGATATAAAAGATGTGACCAGCATCCAAATCATTCAAAACCTAAAGAAAACCTTAAAAAGGTGACTTAAAAGGAAACGTTTGTCGATAAAGCCTTTCTTGATGCACTTTGAAACAAATAATATATTATTTTGTTTATATATATATATATATATATATATATATATATATATATATATATATATATATATATATGTACAGTACATAAATGTGAAATGTGGAAGATGTGAAATGCATCCAGGGAATGGTCCAAAACCTAAAAGAGATTCAAAACAGCCTCTGCCGAAAGACAAAACCTCAGGCTACTGAGGTCTTAGCGGTCAGTGATGTAATGTGAATCATCAAATCTCTGTGTTCCGCAAGAGACCCTACATGTCAGTCTCAATTCCTGAGAAAAAACACTCTCTAAGTCAGTCTTCCAAGAGTAATAAAGATGGAGGGAAATTATACCCCAGCTGTAGAGTTTGCACTACTGCAGCCCCCAAAACGGCCTCCCAGAGCTGAGGCTCAACCGCTAACTAGAGCGCATCCGCTCCCTCGACACCGAGCGAGAGCGCTTGGCAACATCACATTTCTGTGAGCTTTTGAGCGCCTCATTATGTCCATCTAGCATGACCACCACCAAACCCATTATAGCCCTCACTGGTCACACAAAGACTTCGGTCCACTAGATGCAGTACTGCTGGTGGAACAACACAGAACCTGTTGAGCTGTTCTAGATCGCCTATCTCTGTTATCTGTCTCTCCTTTGCCAAGAAGTTCCTTGCAGAAGTTTTTACAACCACATCTGATGGAAAGCAGAGATTTTCAGAGAGGTTAACAACACACAATTAAAGCCAGCATGCAAATTCACAGGTATGATAATTTCACGGATAAACTCCCCTCAGCAACAACAAAATCTAGTTTCAGTCTCAGGGAGTAGGCTGGAATATCAATGAAAAGATCGGGTTGGCTGAGAACCGTGTGCAGATCAGACGCATGATAATGGTGCCGCTGGGAGTCTTTTTCTTCTCCACTGCTCCAAATGTTAAAACTTACACAAAAAAAAAAAAGAAGTAACACGCTCTCTCATCTTGCTTCAACTTGCTCTCAGTGTTTTGTAAACTCTTCTCCTCTTCTGCTTTCTATGTCTTTTGGTGTTTACTTTCATCTTTCTTTGATCCTTTAATCTTTTATTTTCAGAATCGACCTGAAGTGAATGTAAAAAGGAGCATATCTGAGACAACGATCATGTAAAAGTAGAATTCAAAATTTCAAAATTTCAAAAAGACAATAACCGTGGCTTACAGTATGTTTATGTATTGACTGCAGAGACATTTTCCCAGGATATTGGGTTAAGAGTTTTGCACCATAGTAACGATGGTGAGCAATATTTTGCATTGAGCAACCCTCCAAATCCTGAGTCACCACAATCTTGGATAAAAGCTGCAATTTTTGTACATCAGTGGCAAAGATTCTTAATCATAAGGCTACTATTGCCAAAGTAAAGTCAGTGCTCTGGTCTTACATGCTCAGCAAGACTTCCTTCAGGCTTATGTGGTTTAGACTGCTTCTTAAAATGTTAACAAGAACTGATCTTTTTCAGCTCCATCAGTCATACTGGAGCTTAGTGGACAACGATCCTGTACAGAGTGCGTCGGGTGAGGTCAGTTTCATCCTGTTGTTTCACAATAATTGCCTGAGTTGATCTTGCAATCAACTTTCGAAATCTTCCTGAAACTAAGCAGGAGAAAAAACATGCAGTTTTTTTTCGAGTTGGTGGGTGGGTGGATGGATGGATGGATGGATGGATGGATGGATGGATGGATGGATGGATGGATGGATGGATGGATGGATGGATGGATGGATGGATGGATGGATGGATGGATGGATGGATGGATGGATGGATGGATGGATGGATGGATGGATGGATGGATGGATGGATGGATGGATGGATGGATGGATGGATGGATGGATGGATGGATGGATGGATGGATGGATGGATGGATGGGTTGATAGATGGGTGGACGGACGGGTGGACGGACGGGTGGACGGACGGGTGGACGGACGGGTGGACGGACGGGTGGGCGGGCGGACGGACGGACGGACAGACGGATGGATGGATGGATGGATGGGTGGGTTGATGGATGGATGGATGGATGGATGGATGGATGGATGGATGGATGGACGGACGGACGGACGGGCGGGCGGGCGGGCGGGCGGGCGGGTTGGGCGGGCGGACGGACAGATGGAGGCATGTTTTGAAGGTTTTATTCACCTCATAGATAAACAAAAAATGTATATCTGTTTAAAATGTCACCTGTATTATTATTTTAATAAATTGTATATACTATACTTATTTACTAATTAATGGACCAGATTGCAAGAACACTAAAATTTTCTTAAAATAACTGTAATTCACTAAATTCAACTTATTCTAATTCCAGTTCCCCTTCCTGTGAGTGTGGCCAATTCCAACTCATGAACTGAAAGGAAGCAATTCTTAAGCAAAACTATGTGTCAAAGTTTGAATAAGGTATTGTGTTTTGAAAAATTCCTATCCCTAAGTATATGAGCCACAGAATAGTGAAGCATGTCTTAGTGATCACGACTAACAAGGGCCGCCTGACAGGATTACAGGGGCAGATCTGTGCCCCGTCGGCCGCTCAAGTTGATCAAAAAGAAGGAGAAATGCATGTGTGACTGACTTAATTTGGTCCAGACTGACACAGCTCATCATATGATCATACCATTCGCTTGAACCGATCCACAGAACGCAAATTATAGCCCACTTAAGTAAATACTGCAGAAAGAAAAAAAAGCACAGGGAGTTTCCTAGCAGGAAGGCACAAATTGAGTGAACAGAGCCTCCTTTAAAATGACGTGTAGCTAAAATAAACTCAGACAGTACTTATGTGAAACCATGAATGCACTATTATCATTATAATTAATATTTCTATCCGAAATCCACACAGGCAGGTCAACATTTCCAAAACGAGTGTCATCTGCTACACTGATTCTATATCATCACAATAGATTTTGTTTACACTTTTTAAAATGGTATAATGCTATGCTGCCTTCAACTGGGAAAGGCTGAATTTACCACTACTGGAAAGAGTGCAGAAACCCCCAATTTAGATTCTGCAGAGATGATGCAGATGTATGACGGTACAAAAAGATGGCAGTAAAGAGAGATATACACAGTATTACACCTTTACATTTGAAGAAAATAAAGTAAATCCATTAGTCTTAGTTTTTGCATCATCATAAAAGCAGTTTGAACTTGCAGATATTTGCTGTGTAATGTTGTGATGTTTTCAACATCTTCTCTGTTGAAAAATAGACATCTGCAGAACAAATGCTAGCACTGCATAGCATAGTTTACATAGGAGACTTGTTTTATGACAAGCCAAAAACCTGCAAACCTCTTGGAAAATCCAGCTTAGGCTGGTAGTTGTGTTTTTAAAAGATTTTAGCTGGTTTCTGATGTTAGCTAAGAAGGTCTGCTGGCTTTTCAAACATATATTCTTATTTAGCAGTGCTGTCATTAACAAAAACTGAAATGCAAACAAATTAAATAAACACAGTAAACAGAAACATATTTTTAAATGGCCACAAATTCATTTTAGTTTTAGACATATGGTAGGTTATAATAAAACTTTGCAACTCACATGTATCAAACATGTAATAGTTTTAAATATACCATTTATTAATGCATTCACTTTTGTAGCCCTAAAATACCAATAACTAAGATGGTCATTAGATAGTTGACAAACTACTATGTTTCAACAAAACATTTTGATCATCATATGCTGGTATGACCAGTTAGTAGCTGGTTTGTTGCTGGTCCAAGATGGTTTCCCAGCTGGTGAACATAATTTAACAGAGTACGACATGTTCCTGGATCAACATCTGTGCTGATCCTGGAACAACTTTCCAATCTTCCAATCAGATTTGAAGGACAAGTTTACAGTATATGTCAAGTTTAGGCTCAGGGTTAGGTGCTTCTGCATCTGTGTGTGGGATAGAGTGTATAGGAATAACTTATGAGTAGGGTTAGGTTTAGGGGTTGGGATAGGGTTAGGACTGTTTTTCCAGGATTAACAAAATACGTTGATCCAGGAACATGTCTTACTCGCCCCTTTACCAGCTATTGATTAGCTTTGTCCAGCTAAAAACCATTGACCATGTTTCAAAACACTAAAACTGGATTTTCTAGCATGGTGTACAGTATGACTCCTTTACGGTCAGAAGCCAGGAATATCCCACTTCTGACTCTGGATGGAAAGCAGCATAAGTGCTTGTTAAGTAGTGTCCACAGTCATAGGAGAGACAGAGATGGGGAAGCGCTTCAGTTTCGGAGATGAGGGTGTGTCCACGTCAATTCGGTGAGACTGGTTCCTTCCCTCCTAATGTGGTATCCCAGCCTTTCTTCTGGGATCCCGAAATACTCTGCCTTTGTTTTGCTAGTCTCTCTGCATTTAGAACAAGGCTCCCTGTGTGCTTCTGTTTCATTTCGGCTTCATGCGGGTTAAGTTGTAGTTTTATGTTTCACTGCGAGCAGTTTAGTTTGTGCCTTTATTTCCCCCCTGGAATACCGATGATCAGCAGCTATTTGTCCTAAATCACCCCTCGGACCATAATTTGTATGCAACAGGTATAAAAGGCATTTTTAAAAGCTTTCATGTGCATTTCTGTGGGCCACAGATTTATATCCCAATGAAAATTCCTTAAACCGCACAGTTAAAAGAGGCATTTTGTCAAATGTACCATGTGCTTGTCCAACTAATGATGGGAAAAACTGCCTGTTCTATGTTCAGAGTGCTTAGACATTTAGTCACTGACGTAGTTGAACTGCTTAAAGAACTGCGACGACGATGTAGATCAGATCTGTCCTCAAACACAGCGCAAGGCTACGGAAACAAAAGGAAACCACAAAGAGGAGGAGGCATTTGGAGCCAGAAGTGAACGTGCACACTCCATATTGTCTGCTGCCACCTATTGGTGGCTACGGGAAGTGCATGTTCCTTTCCAACAGCACAGTGCATACTCTGTTGATTTATAGTGGTTATATCATGAGGTATCTAAATAGTTTCAATTTATAGATAAAACTTTAATATAGTATTTACCATATATAATGTACTATTTAAGTACTGTAACTTCAAGCTTCAAAAAAGGCTCATTAAATATAGAAGTTCCTTTAGCCAGCCAGACAAATATATTTGAACACGACCATTATCACTATAAAGTGTTCAGAAACTTAAAGGGATAGTCATCCAAAAATGACAATTCTGTCATCATTTACTCAACGACTTTCTTTTACGGGAACACAGATGAAGAGTTGCAGAATGGCATGAGGGTGAGTAAATGATGACAAACATTTTATTTTCAGGTGAACTATCCCTTTAAGATGAAGAGCAGAGGAACTAGAACAACAACTAACTATAAGTGTACGAGGTAAAGTCTGTCAAACCTGTGCATTTTCTGGCTGTGTAGCACCTACCGCTCTGCAGTTTCCACATTTTAAAAAAGCAGTGCCAATTGTTCTATAAATCTGTCATAATTTGATGTAACTCAACCACGAGGATATTACCGAAGACCAAAAAAAGACAAAAGAAACCTTAAAGGCACCAACTGCATATTGGCAGTTTAATCAGAGATTTGATAGAAAATGATCAATGAAAATTAAGACTGTTTACAGTGCACAAAACCTTTGACTAATATTATAAAAAATTGTTGCAAAAACAATGACTAAATTATTATTATTATTCTAAAATTGTATGATAATTTACAATGATTTTATAATCATCATTGTATTCAATTATAAATTATATTGCATAAAAAAGAAAACAAATAATAATAAAATAAAATAATAATTAAATCATAAAATGTAATAATATATGTAGATTATGTATATTAATTGTTTTAAAATAATAATGAATCAAAAAAAAAAAAAGAATAAATATGACCCCTTTTAAATGGAGAAGTCCTGAAATGGTTGACTGCTCATTTTTTAGGGTCATCAAAAGAATGTTGATTCCCTTGCAACCCCTCATCATATCGGATTATCTGATAACTCTGTTTTGGTTCATAAACTGTGGAAATTAGTTGTTTGAGGAGGCAAGCAGCTGTTCGGCTCAAAGATCTGGAGATATCCGTCGAAGTGCGGCACACAGAACACCTAAAAAGGACATGTTGTTTCATTCCTGTGGTCAGCACCTCAAGAGTCAATTACAGTATGATTTAAACGTGTTTGCTTAATGTCCAGGCATGGTTCAAACAACCATTGAAAAAAAAAAATCGACAACAAGGAGGGGAAAGTCGACCAGGTCTCCAGTGTATCTGACCCGGGGGTTATGATGGATATTATGGTGCAGGTGAGGAACGTGACATCAGTGACAGCTGCTTCTCTCTCGAGGTTTTACTGGCCACCTGCAACCTTTCCGGCACAATGCAGCAGAGATGGAAAAAATGTAAACAGACAAGACGTTGTGCTTTCAGTGGCACTCTGTGTTTACATCATGCTAATGGAGGGTCCGTGCCTGCCTTCCATCCCGGGAGAGTTCTACGGAAAGAATTCTGAAGATGGTATTCAGCTAAACAACTCTGAACTGTGAGAACCTGCGGAAAGAAACGTCCCAAAGCAAACCTCTGACCCTGGGTTAACGCTCACAACAGGGGAAGGACCCCACAAAACAGACTCGTACATGTCAAGTATCGTATGCGCAGAGAAAGCGAGAGAGGATGCGAAGGAGAGAGCCTTAAAGGGCCTGGGCACTGAGAATGTACACAGAAAGACTGGGTCTGCTTAATGTCATCCGAGGCCCGGCATGTGTTTCACCCTCTCATGGCCAATTATGGCCAATATCACATTGTGGTGAAGCAGACGCAGACCAGATGGCTCTAGAGAAAGGTACTGTACACAGCTCTGAGAGAGAGAAAGCCTGAAGCATGTCTTCATGTAGAGGGCATGTTATTGAGATAACGCCCACGTAATGTATGTGTCTGGACGTCTACTCGAGTCATATCAAAAAGTACAACACAGCAGATCACCCTAGATAGGGAACGTAACGCATCTCTGTACTTTTGTACTGATAAGGTCCGTTTATGAGTGAATCTCACAAAAACATGACCAGCCAGTTGCATAAACAAAGACATTATGTGAAGACCGTGTCTTCAGAACTTTAAAAAGTTATGAACAGTCTTAAAGAAAAAACATGGATGACTAACATGTAAGACTAGTCTTAGCCGTTTATGCAACTGGCAGGTCATATTTCACCCAAAATCTATAGTAATAACAATAAATACATATATATTTTGCATTAATAACAATTCAGCACATTCTGCACATACGCAGTATCCTGCAAATTCCTCTAAATCTTTTAATGTAATTATTGTATATAATTAAATGAAATGTAGTACAACAAATATTATTATGATCATGTAAAAATAATTGTTATAATATAATTAATATAATATAAAAATATATGTTAATGTCATTATTTTATATAATTTTAATTATAATAAAAAAATAAATAAAAGCGCAAACACAATATTTTTTTTTCTCTTTTGGGCTGAAATGTAACTCAGATGTGCCTTTTGTTTTGTTTAATTTACCCTTATGCACATGAATACATATCATGTCACAATGATCATAAAACAACAAAATATATACTTAAAATGTGAAATACTTGCTTTTTGCCAAAATCATCACCAGATCATTGATAAAATCATTAGATTGACACATTAGCTATCTTGATGATGTGAAGTTATGTTTTTTTTAGATCATAACACCAACAGTGAACCTTTTCATCCAAAATTGAACATTCATATTGACATTTGATCGTTGTTATTCGGCCTCAGATCACAGGTCTAGCCACCAGCCAGCCAACTCATTTAGTGGAGGAGAATTGACCAAACATGGAGCGAGGAGAAAGCAGGTCTACGAGATTCAGCCCGACCAGAAATATTCCTGAATTCACTGAAAAGCCATTAAACAGGGTTGTTTTTGGCTTCACTGAGCTGCGTCACTGTAAACACAGAGAGTTCAGCAGCTTTGTCCTTGCTGAAGGCAGTGTGTGTGTGTGTGTGTGTGTGTGTGTGTGTGTGTGTGTGTGTGTGTGTGTGTGTGTGTGTGTGTGTGTGTGTGTGTGTGTGTGTGTGTGTGTGTGTGTGTGTGTGTGTGTGTGTGTGTGTGTGTGTGTGTGAGTGTGTGTGTGTTTGTTTGTTTGAGATGTTCATGCTGCAGGTCTAAGCCTTACATAAGCAGATTCTTCATTTTCACTGTCTATCTGGACAGCTGCTATGAGTTTCCTTCATCAATACAGCCACTGTTGTCCTTAAGATCCCAGTTTATTTATCCCAGTGAAGTTCCGCTGCCACAGGCCTCCACTGTAACACTCCCATCACTTCAGACAAAACACCTCTCAACTTTACCTGTCAACATTTACACTCTGATATTAATCTAAACACAATCGACATTCAATCACACTTTAAATTAGGGTCCAATTCTCACTATTAACTACAATGTTTGCCTCAAACTCCTAATTACTGCTTATTAATAGTTTGTAAGGTAGCTGCTAAGTTTAGGTATTGGTTTAGATTAAGGATGTAGAATATGGTCATGCAGAATTAGCCATTAACATGTGCTTTATAAGTACTAATAAACAGGAAAAATATTAGTATTATGCATGCCAATAAAGCAACATGTTAATAGTGAGAATCGGACCGTAAACTAAAGTGTGTTACCTAATATTCTTATGTTTATTATTTTATCAAAATGAGCACATTATTAACAAAAAACATCCTGCCCTCAACCTGTCCTAATTCTAATATACATAAAAACATATTATATTTATAAGACATATATATATATATATAATCAACTCTCTCTCTCTCTCTCTCTCTCTCTCTCTCTCTCTCTCTCTCTCTCTCTCTCTCTCTCTCTCTCTCTATATATATATATATACACACACGTATCATAAATTATATTACATTAAAAAAAAAGTTAAAATAAATTAACAATAAATAACACGGCAAAAAAAGTGACTTGAACTTGTCCACCACACAATATTTTGAATTGTATGGCTTATATATTCAAATATTAATATGAATAATTAAAATAATAACAAACCAATAAATATTTGTATTTGTTTTACATGTATGTTAATTATATTAATAATACTTAAATATTAAAAACACAATTAAAGATAGTTTAAAAGATATAATTCTATATTTGAATATTATATATAACATATTAACAGATTATAATATTAAATTTAATGTAGAAAATATATGCATCTTTAAAGGATGTTCAATGTAAATCTTTTGTCAGCACCATCAGTTTTTCGGTGATGATGATTCAATAAATGAAGCTAAAAATTCGATTAAAATATTAAATATTATTACATTATATATAACATTATTGATATGGCAGTACAGATAATATCTGATGATGTTGATATCTGTGATAGCAAGAAAATAAAACACAATTTTTGAGAAAATGGAAAGTGAAGAACGTTTAACATATTCAACATCATTCCTTGCAGACATGTGGCAAGTTTTGTCCCATGTCTCAGGAATCATATTTTTTCTCTCTCAGTTTTCACACTTGACTTCAGAACATCAGCTTTTATAGTTCAGTTGATTTGACTGATTTGAAGTGTGTGTTTACGGTGCGTGTGCCGACAGCGACCCTGCATACCTGCATTCACACTGCGCACTTTACAATGCCATGCTTCATCTGAGAAGTGATTGAGGGAACGAGAAAGAGAATTAACCAAACCCTGTCCAGCTCATGAAGCCAAACTTCCCCCCCAAAATCAACTAAAGCTATCAGTTCCATACCGAGCACACTGTGTACAACAAGAGACTTGTTTCATGAACGCGGGCAGAGTAATGATGGATTCTGGCTTGCCTTGCGCAGAGAGCATACATGAGGAGGAGGAGGAGAGAGATCTTTTGGAGACCAAAAACACAATTCAAACCAAAAAAGGAATGTTCACTATGCTATCGCTCACGCTTTGTTATTCCCGCTGGCTTATTTAGGTCTTGGGAGAGATCTGAACCGAAGACCCCAAGCTTTTATTTCCTTCTTATAAATATTAATGGTTGTGGGATGATCCGTTCTGGCCTCCAAAATAGGCAAAAACATCTCTTTATCATTAATCTGATTAACAGAGCAGATTCCGAGAGACGACTGTTCTAGGAAACCATCACAAAAGGGTCATCAAAACAACCACAGAAGTGCTTACCAGTTCATAGTTGGCAACGGGAACGCAGGAGGAGGATACCTGCAACACACAGAGAACACAAACATCAGGGCAAATTCTGGGACTTTAATGTGGACACATTTTACTACTGTTATATGACATATTTCCAAGAAGAAAATACACAACTGGCCTTATTTTATCATTGCTGGGATTGAGAAACAGACTAAAGAAGAATTCATGACTGGCGGTGCAACTTATTCTATTTGGATAAAAGGTTACTAAGACAAACATTTTGCTTTCATTTGGAAAAACATGCACAGAGGAATTGTGCTCAATAAGGAACATTATTGTGAATTATGAAGAAGGTCAATTTTGATTTCAAACATATGGCCACAAAACACTGGTTATTTTCACCAAAAAAGACATACGAAACAGCCAATTAACATTCCTAATCCCGAATTATTTATTTCTCACATGATGCACATTAGTGACTTTATTTATATTAGTCAACAACTGTACTACATCAATGAGTATTGCTATTACAGATTTAAAGATGAAATAAAAATGTTAATTTTCAGTCACAAACAGATTGTAATCATCACTGGTTCATGTTTTAGAAACGGGCAACGAGAGCGCTAACCTCATTTTCACCATTTCATAAGCAGGATTGGAAAGTCACTGATGTTTAAAGGTGATTTGCTTTGTCGGAACTCGCAATCTGCTGAAGTCCATTATAATAGGATTGCAGCTCAGACCACTGCCACAACTAATATCCCGTCTCCCATGAACAAATGAGCTCTGTGCTTCACAAACAGGATGGCGGACCATCATTTCTGGCTCTGCTTCGACTAGAGCATTAAGAAAATCTGAGGAACACACAAACAAGAAGCCTTCTCCACAGCTGTCTAAAAGCACAGGCAGCTGCCTCAGTCAATGACTAAACCATTCCCATTCAAATATGACTAATGAGTCAATACAAAAGACCAAGCAAATATAAATCAGACTCATTTCTCAGTAGAAATGAAAACACACATTTATGAATCAATTCACTCTTTAGTCTTTCCACAAATCATGGCTTGGTGTATTTTTAGCTTCATATACTGTCATGTTATTTATTTAAATAAATTAAAGGTAATTTGGCTTTTTTTGGTGTGTGTGTAAAAATGTATTCAATCCAAAAAAAAAAAATACTCAAATAATAAGTCAAGAAGATATCATGGCTGAAATTACCATTCATCACACTACACTTGGAAGGTCAAGTCAAGCACATTGCATTGTGGGATACGGTGTTAATAAGCCAAAAGAGGGCGTGCGTTACAGTGATTTTACCACGGGCAAGCCTGTGACTTGGAACCCACAAACATAACGCTGTTTTATTTCTCACTGGTTGAGGACAAATGTGGTAAATAAATAAAGTCAAGGCAACGTGGGTCAGATTTCACTTGTGTCATTCCAAGTACAACTATTTATGAATTCTCAAAGTTCAAGCGTGTCTTGCAAAATTTGATTCAGATGAAAGTGAGGAATTTGACACAGTCTGGAAGCCATCGGCTCTTACCATTTGTTTTGACAGCTGAATATATATATGTGTGTTCTTTTCAACCATCTGGCATTTGTGTTAAATTTGCTCGCTCCATTTAATTGCTCGTCTTAATGCTGACGGAGCACATCAGGTTTCCCAATGTCACTTTCACATTTATCAATGACCTCGACCTGTCATTGATAAAGTGTTCATGAAAAAGGTGCTGAGCCTTAACTAACTGAGTTTATAGTTTAACAGGTGTCCCGCACCTGAAGATCACATGTCTTGTATCGGTGGTGTTTGTGAAGGAAAACATTATTATTAATATTGCTCATATTTAGCAATGGCATATTAACTCACATTAGCAACACACTAAGAGAGTGGGGAAAGACTGAATGCATTGGTACATACATACCATTCACATTTTCTTCAGGGAATGTAAAAAACGAGATTAATTCTAGGATAAAAAGTCTAGATAGTCATAAAAAAGGTCTGTGTGGCTGTTTACTTGGTAACAATGATCCGCCTCATACTTTCATTATGTGAACAGGAAGTTTTCTCCTTAATAAGTGACATGAGACTTGAAGCATGACTAGTGCTTCTGTTTGATTTGACTTCTTGATAAAAGATGTTATTCCAGCTGTGGATGTGGAGCTGTAAAGCACACAAACACTGAAAAGCTCTTGTTTTTTCTCACTACAGGTCTCAGCATATCTAAACGCACTCTAAACACAAATGATCAACCACTGTAAACAGGAAGACCGATAAGAGTGAAACAACTCATTTAAGCAAGCTGACATCCCACATGTTGGATAAAGTTAGACAAACATGGATCCACTGCTTTTAGAACATTAATACAGCTTACAGTAAAACAGCAGAAAATACACAACGGTCTGAAATCACATTGACAAAAACTGTGGCCAGTTGCATAACCTTAGCCGCCATGTTAAGACTGTCTCAAGAAATAATTAGGTGTTCAAGCACGAAGTGCTGAAAACCTATTGTAATTGTACTGATTTTTATTATTATTTTTCTTCTGCCGTAAAACGCGTTGTGCAGCCCAAACCGTAAGTGCTAGAGACTTGAAACTTTGCCAGATGGTAGTACAAAAATCGAGGAGAGGTTATCAAAGTATGAGCCCCATTGGCCCATAGGTGGCGCTATAGCAACCAAAAGCGCAAAACTGGTCATAACTCCAAGACCGTATGTCGCAGACTCAAGTGTCTTATATCATTGGAAAGCTGGTCACCTGAAGAAAAAAACGTATATCTCCGATTTAATTTCCGCCATGATAGATTTTCCGCCATTTTGAATTTTGTCAAAAACCTACTTTTGCAAACTAGTCCCTGGTTTTTTGCCAGATCGGAACCAAACCAGTGCAGAAATGTTCTCTGGAGTCTGAAGATCAATAATTATCGAAAAAAAATTGAATTATTGATCCACGTTCGCTAGGGGGCGCTAAATGAATGTTGTGGGAGGAGCCTATTTTTCTAAAATGTCTATAACTCAAGAAGTAACGGAGATTTATTCACCAAACTTGGTACACATGTGTAGGAGGTCAATCTGAGGTCACAATACAAAAACCGCGTCGATTGGCCACATGGTGGCGCTATAATCAAGAAAAAACAAATACACACATGACCGTTTGTCCGATTGACTTGAAATTTGGTATGCAGTGTCTTGGCCCAAGGCCCAATGTATGTCCAGAAGGATATTGGCGTATCTAAAAAAAAAATGGCCGCCATTGGCCAATTAAGTTTAAGCACCTATTAGACAAGGTTAACGGAGGCCAATCAGAACGAAACTCGTCGGGCATGTTCAACTCGTGGCCAAAGAGGTCTGTAAGAAATTTGAAATAAATCGGCCTCTAGTTGGCGCTAACGAGTTTTACGGCTCTGTAATCACGAAGATCTCCTCATTCTGAACAACTTTGCCTCTAGAACTAATGCTGTCAATTGAATCGTTCATTAAATATTTGCAATTACGTTAAAAACCTACTTTTGCGAACTAGTCCCTGGTTTTTCGCCCGATCGGAACCAGACCAGTCTAGGACAATTCTCTGGACTCTCTAGATCAATAATTATCAAAAAAAAGTTGAACTTTTGCATTTTGCGCATGGCTATAATTGGCTCTTTTAGAAAAGGGGTGTGTCAAAATACACTCAAAAGCCTATAAATCCTAAATAAAAACTCGGAATTTCACAAAAATTGGTGAGCATATGTCCAATAACATCATTAACAAGCATGCAAAATTTCATGGAGATCGGACAACAGGTGGCGCTATAACTGTTAAAAAGCTTTTAAACCATATATTTCCTATGGTAAATTGCCTGTATTGGCTGTAAATGGTGTTTTTCCATCTATAATGTCAGTGGTTAAATGCTTGCTAAATAAATCTTAATGTCTTTTAACGTTAATGTGCTTAAAGGCCTTAACTGCTTGAACACTGATAAATGCTGCTTGCAGCTTTAATTTCACTTGTTTTTCTGATTTAAATTAGAACGATCTACCTTCTCATGTAACTGACTTTAAAGACCAGTAAGACCAGTATTAGAGAGAAAAAAATATGACTAACTTTAAAGTGTCGTTTTAACATCTGAGTAAACTAGAGGGGTTCAGGGTTTCAGGTAGACCAACATTAAGGTTATTTGCCAACAGTTAAAATTGAATCATCAAAAGTCAAAATAAAACACTGCTTAGTCTACACTGTATTCATTCTTTGTAAAGCTACACAAGGTATTCAGTCAAGGGCAGTGTGTGAATTTGTCTTTGTCTTTCAATGTTTGATTGACATTAATCACACAGACGGAAGCAGGTTTATTAGGCTGCTGTCACTTTAAGAGCTGCACAGATCCAATATACTGTTACATACTTCTTTCTTTCTCAACTGTTTAGTCGGGGGGAAAAACTGGGCTTTTTGTAATCTTTTGGAGTATTAAAATCATGCCACTATCCCAAGCCGTTGCGTTATGCATATCACGATATTCCGATAATTTCAACATATCATGTAGCCATATTATTTATTAGTTTAAATAAATTAAGACTTTAAAACTTTGAACGTTGTAAAACAAAGGAAACTTATGATATAATATATGATACTGTAAATAAATTGTAAGAAATGATATAGCCAACTGGCAAAAAATATGAAAAAGTTCTGCTCCAATATATGAAACATATTTGTATATACTGTACTTTTGTGCTGGATCATGTTTGTAAGACTACTCTACCTATGTGGGTGGTAATTGTTAATGAATCAGTCATTGTATAATCAATAAACTAGCCAGCTGATTTAGCTAATCATTCTGGTGCCTTGACATGTATAAATGTTGACTAATGTTCAAGCTTTTAGCACTGAAGAAAGTTGAAGATGGACTGAAACCTTTTCTTTTTTTTGTGTGTACACTCACATTTTTGTTAGTACACTTTGGTATTTTGCTGTCACTTTCTTTTTTAATAATAATTTAAAAATAATTTAATAATTTTCAATGGATAAGTCCATGGAAGATTGAATTTGTTTGGTGTGTGGATGTTTTTCAAGCCACATATATACATTCACACATAAATATTATACATGTATTATTATAATTGTTGTGCTCTGAGTCAGGCTGATATATGTCCCATCTTATTTATCTAACATTAACTCTTTTTCAGAGCAGGTCTCAATTTACTGACAGCCCGTTCCGACATGGCAGACATTTACATGATCTTGCATGGAAACCATACACATCCTTATCTCCAGCCAGTCCTAATAAGACCACTGTACCACTCCATAATACTTCAGTGATAAACGGAAATCTCTCCCTAATCTCAGTCCGTCTCAGAGCTCTGCTCTAAGCCTTTCTCCAGCGGCCTGGTCAATCTCCAGACCGGATTCCATCACCTGGCCTAACTCGGCCCGCAGGCACCTGCTGATGACAGCCCGTACACCTGCTATCCATAACTAACAAACATCTTATGTCTGCGCTGAGACCTGGCCCGACCCAGCATGCCTTCGTGTCTCTGAAGATGCCTGGAATGTTTGAAACGGAGCCCTGGTGACTTCTCTTTCAAAGGTCATTCTGGAAGGGCAACCTTTATTTACAATTATATTGTTAGCGATATGAAATTAAACATTACAAATATTAAAGTATGAAACAATATAATAACAATAAAAAAATTATTAAATTATACTTTTAACTTTGACTATGAATCAATTTGAACTGTCCGTTTCAGTTCATCAAGCCTGCATTTATTTGATCAAAAATACAGAAAAAAGAGTCGTATTGTGAAATATTACTACAATTTAAAATAATGGTTTTCTATTTTAATATACTTTAAAATATAATTTATTTATGTGATGCAAAGCTGAATGTTTAGCATTGTTACTCCAGTATATATATATATATATATATTGGATGCGATTAATCACGATTAATCTTTTGACAGCCCTACTATATAATAAGACTGAAAATCCAATGAATATCCAAAGACTGAAAACTGTTCGGATATTATCTTTAAGCTTTATCGCTCAGTCCTACACGGAAGCACTGACCCTGAACCTTTGACACGGGTCAGATGAGGACATTAAGAGTGGCTAGAAATCCTGAACGAGCCCGTCTCATTGCAAGAAAGCAAGAAAACAGGTGGCTCAAATGTCAAAGACAACTTAAAAGTGTTTGCTAATAATTAGTATGATACAAACAACAAACAATGACACTCTTTAACGGGACGTCATCGCGTACATAATGAAACTGATGAACATGCAACCCCTTGGACCCTCATCTGTAAAAACAAGCACCCTGAGAGCTGCATTCATCATGTTGGCAACAGAAGCGGGTTGTTGCTGGTATTCACATCAAGGTTCAGTCGTGTAAATCATCCTGAGGCGGTCTACCCCGAGTGTAACCTCTGGTAAATGGTTCATGTCAGGCCTTAAACCGCAGCAAGGGTGCAGGTGAACATACAACAGGTGATAACCGCAGGTCTACTGGTGGGCAACCGCAACACTAAAAATAATCCTGACAATCATCCTGTGGTTATCCAAAAACCAAAGACAAACATAGACATGACAGGTTGGTACAATATTCACCTGCAAGGAAAGAAATACCACCTGCAATTGGATGAATGTCCTGAAACCTAATAGCAACGTGTCCTGATCACATTTACCCTAAAAGCAAAGGAAAAACCTGAGGAATTCTGTAAAAACATATGGAATGGCATAAGATTGTTTTGCATTTTTAGTTAGGAAATTAGGGAAACATTTTCCCGCAAACGCTCATTACCTGTTAACTAAACTTAATGTTTAAAAAGCTGCATTTTAATGTTTTCCATGAGATTCACCTTATTCCTGCTACAGAGCAAAACATGTCCTCTTCAAGCACATCATTCATCCATCAATTTATCCTTGATATTATGGTACGCAACACTTTAAAGTCTCATCTTCCAAAGAATGGTTTGTAGAAAAACTGCAACAGTGCCTCCAAATAAAATCATTTATAAGATATTTTGTTTTTGAAGAGTTGTAATGGATAGTGAGGGAAAATCATCAACATCAACTTTCTAATTAACCTGACATGGTATATTAAAAATACTGTTGGCTCTCTATTGGTGTATGTTTCTCACTAGTAAGCCGCTTTGGATAAAAGTGAGTAATAAAAGTAAGTGTGAATAGATATTGGGAAAAAACTGACATTGCGATATTTAGTTTTTCTGCGATATATTGTGATATGACAACAATTTCACCAGATGATTTGAATAGCTCTATTTGTTAGGAATCAATCATTCAAGGATGATTTGGGTTAGTTTCGCAGCGGACTGAATCTGTATAGAAAATAATAAACAAATTACAAGCATAGATAATAATAATATACAGAGCAAAATGACTTGAAATTTAGACTTTATAACTCAGGATTTTCACACACACACACACACACACACACACACACGCACGCACACGCACACACACAAACTTCTTGGCTGGCATGTCTGTGATTTATTTTCTGCGCGGAAAAGAAAGAGAAACAAAGCGAGCGAGGGAACGAGACAGAAAGGGGAGTGGATGTGTGTTGATAACACTGGAGTGTACAAATGAATATTACATAATGAGCGGTAATTGTGTTGTTGCATTCCTCGCATGCTTGCGTTAACAAGATTAAACCGAGACCCGCTGCATTCAGACAGCAGCCCGCATCACGTGTGCTGGAAAAAAAACATTTTACCTTAAACTTTAACTCTTTCCCCGCTCTACACTTGTTTCACCCCCTACCGTATAACAGTAAAAAAACACGGAAAGCCGGGAAGCGTTGTCTCATAAATGATGGAAAATTCCATCAATGGCGGGGAAAGAGTTAAAGGGATAGTTTAAAATGAAAATTATAGTTCTATCAAGGACACTATATTCCTAGTGTGCTATGCCATTAGGAACAGAGCAAAATTCAATTTGTTCATGATGCTGATTTAATTTTTGGCTGAATTATTCCTCCAAAATAAGTTTTAGGAAATTAAATTGTAGTTGTGGTGGATGGAAACCACACTCATGCTGAACTCAAAAGCACAAGCTCCTTCATGTGTATCCCAGATGATGGAATATTTGCATTTGGCACCAAACAAACACAGAAGGAAAGAGATACTTGCTTGACTAAGGAGGCTTGATGTGGTATAATGCATTTCAACACCAAATTTTCAAGACCAAATGGATTTCTTTGGTGATGATTACTGTATAATGACTTTTAATAAATAATCATCATCACCACCACATAATTTCAGGATAATTTCTAAAGTATGTTTTAAACCTGAGCATAGTACATTGGTGAAAATATAAGCATAGGCTGGATTGGATGTTGAAAGTCATATCAGAGTTTTTTTTTTTTTTTTTTTTTTTAAGCATGCACTGAGGAATTATGCATGATTTTCAGAAGAGCAACAGCACAACCAAGAGTAGCTAATATAAAGCCATAACATATTGTCTGTTTACAATTCACCGTCTTTGCCATGCCATGGAAGAGTGGAAACATTGCGGAGTCATTTCCTCAAAAAAAAAAAAAAAAAAAAAAAAGGACTACTGAGCCAAAGCAAAAGGTTAATCTCTAATCACGAGACACTTATAACTAAGGGCAATTTCTGAAACTCAATCCTGCTCTAAAACAGTGAGAAGCAGGAAAACTGCTCCACATAATTCCAAACCTACACCGCACATAAAACATGATCTCAATATGATCTACACAGCATGAATTGGGATTGTTGACCTTCCAGAGAATGAGCTGGTTGTTTGCTATCAGTGAAACACGGCAGGTTGAAACAGGCAAGAGCCATCTGCATTTAACACACAAGATATGATGAGTTATTGGCCAGAGAAACTCTCCTTTACAAGCAGGTGAAGAGGAGTCCCGAGTCATTCCACCTTAGGAGACAACGGCTGTCCAGAAGAGTTATCCTCACCTCTCGTGCCTCGACCAAAACACTGAGATTGATGTATTTCTCTCTTACACGCACAGATACTGATCCACATAAACTGATCCAAAAACTACAATTAGGGTGTTACTTAGGGACTCATCAAGCAAGCAATGTTTTTACACAATTTTGCCAAGGTGTATTTCCTTAAATCCACTTTAGGCTGAAACAAATACAGACAACACGAAATGGCTTTCACAACTCACTTTGCTTCTATAATTGGACACATAAAAAAAAAGTAGAATGCAACTTGATTATATCAACAGGGACTGACTGGATGAAGAAAAAGTCTCAGAACAGAGCCATTTAGATTGAAAAATAAGGAATTTCCAACATCAAGTGTATAAGAAAGAATTTTTAGAGGCAGAGCAAGTTGACATTTTGATGAAAGAATATGAAGACAAATATATTTTTCTTTGGAATAATGCGCACTGATGAATCAAACAGATTTAGACTAAAATGTAGAGAAAAGTATATAAATGAGGAATTTCAAGGCACATTTAACCCTTAAAAGGCCTAATATTATGCGATAAAAGTAATGAATAAACACTGAAAATATGCTGTAACTTTCAAAATTTCAAGACTATCTCCCCAGTCTAAACTGACTGTTCATTGAATATGACTCATTATTTGAAAAATTAACTTGATTAATAAAATAAGAGCAAGCCCTTTGAGTCTTAAAGTCCTAAAGTTCAGAGAAGCTACAAAAAAGTCATGAAAAATTTAATTATGGTTGTTTTTTTGGCAATTGCCTGGGTTTTATCCCTGGGTTCAGTGCTGCGTGATGTTGCATATCAGCAGAACGGTGGGGCCGGGTGCTGGGTTTCCTGCCTTTATTTCACTGCCCGACCCATAAATCAAATGCAAAAGCAAACAAGCCCACAGCAGCTCTGTGCCAGCAACCCCTGAAACGGGCCTGCTTTCTATAAACATTCCACAGGGAGACGGAGCCCTGATAAGACCTCCACATTCTCCTGAAGATCACGAACCCCGCCTCCATTTCCCATCAGCACCGCGTACGACCATCAAAATATTTCACATCGTGTTCGGCGGCTCTGAGAGGAACAAACTCACTGGTTCTCCACCGCTGGAATTTCCTCATGAACATACACAATCTCTAAACCCGACCGGAACGACTGATAAGAATGGATGTGCTCCAGCCCACAATTCAATGTTCACCACATGTATAGACTTTAATAACTTTCTTTGGTGGTGGAAATTACATTGTTAACATTCTTGGAATAAAATGGCAGTGTTTAATATTTCATAAATACACTTTTTTCACTATATTATGTGGGTGATTTTTCTTTACCCGTTAAATGCTCTTCACTGATACAGCTACAGATACACTGACACAACTAACTTCAATAAAAATAGTTTGTTTTAATAGTTTGTTTTAATAGTTTGTTGCGATTTTAAAGTTGAAGGTGGTCGGAGTCTGTGTAATGTGTCTTTCATATGTGTGTGTATATATATATATATATATAGTGTAGTCTTACTACAGTCTTTCTATATGAAGGGTAGTGTGAAGTAGTGAAGGCTTCACATTGTGCATAAAACACTACTTACCTGTAGTAAATCAAATCACTGTGAAAAGTAGACAGATCGTTTTGAATAAATAAAACTAGACTTGTGAAGAGGTTTTGCTTACTGCAGCTGTTAAAATGATACAGTCAGCAGCTGCCCTGTTCCCTTCAGTAAATATTGGTGTAAACACCAATAAAAAGTCATTTGCACAAATAGTAAAAATACAAAAATAAGGTTGTCATTTTAACATGTTATTCAAATCATATTGTTTTCAAAATCAGCTTGAAATATAACTGCATTCAGGACATGTTACGGTAAAACTTTATTTTAATGATCCAATTTACTCAAATGCAAACTCTACAAACCCGAACCCTAACAACTGTAACCCTAACCTAACAGTCTACTAATACTCTAGTTAGTATTGGTTAGTTAGTTGACATGTAGTTGCGAAGTTACTTATAGTTAGTGGAATGTCTAAAGCGGACCATCGAAATAAAGTATAACCCATGTTAAAAACAGAACAGAGCTCAACTGAATGGAACAGAACTCAAAAACATGCTGCATTCAATGCTTTACAGACAAAACATCCATCTGACGCATATGCTCAAAAACAAGCAAGTAAAATAAACCATTAGTCAAAAACTTTAGCAAAATATATCAATCTGTCATAGTTGATTCAACTCTGGTCATTATATGATATTCTTATGTGCTCAGAGAGAGTGTGTGTTTAAGGTCAATTGGTCCACGGTGACATCACAATCTTGGCAGGATATGAGGAAGAGAAACACATCAGACTGGAGGACTGGCATGTTATAGTAATTATTGGGGACAATACTCCATGCAAGCCACAAAGCTGAACCTCAAAGCTGAAAAAAGCCTCAAACGGGAGCGTGAGCGGCCATGTTTCCTGCCATCCCGTGTCTCCAGCAGCGATGGTGGGTTTTTTAAAAACCCGTTTTTGTGAGGGGAAAGAGCCACATGATTGCACTGAAATTTTAAAATGCAGCAATCATTAAGTCACCATCCAGACATATTTCTGGCTGAACTTGCCACACTGGTACTTGCGCGCACCACAGACCCTCATCCGTACAGGCTTTGGTCAGATTGATTTGCCTCGATCACTAAATCCAGTGGTCAACTGCTGCCGACTTCTGTGAATTTCCAATCAGACAAACACCGCAATATCAGTTGAATGCTCACTGCAGAATGAACATGGCGACATTTGGCTCACACTGAACCTGCAGACTTTTATCATGTTTTTCGGACTGATTTTCTAGGGAAATCAGAGAGCCAGAGTACTACACTCTTATCATCAGCTGAAAGTATTAAATAATTAACCAAAATATTTAATAAACAAACATGGATGGGGTCAGAGATGTATAAATCTGTGGAGCAAATTCCATGTGACTCATTAGTGGCTGCCAATGTCCCTTCCAAAAACCCTATTGGTTTTTATCAAGGACAAAAATGTACCGTTAATGCACGCAATTATGGTTTGTCTGAACGATGCTGTTTAATATCACATGGCCTGGAACTTTAGTAAGTAAATAAATTATAGCCACTGAACATTATAGTTCCTCATAACTTCTTTTGAGTTTTTAATCACGGCAACCTCCTTTAGTCGGAATAGAAGCCCCAGTGTGTGAAAGTGGCCCAAAGGCAGGATGTTTTAACTAATTCTGCCCCAAATGACTTCCTGTGGGCCTCTTAGCAGGTCTACGGTGTGCCAACTTTGAAAAGTGATCTCCACCCATCTGAGAGCCCCTCAACCACTGTCCTTTCTCTCTGAATGCCTTCTTAATGCATCGCTCAACCACACCAACTCAATCCAAACGACCAATTCATTAGAGCAGCAGAACACAAGCCAAAGATGCCATTACTGTACACACTTTATGGCCAACATCAGTAATGTAACAGCAGGTGCCAAATCATTTGGCATCAGAAACTGCTTACAGTTTACTACATTTCACTAATGTATTGCGTTTACTTTTGTTGAAGTGATGAAGCTGCACATTTTTGACGGACTGATATATTTGAGGCTGTGGATGATTGTCCTGACAACTCCGTACACAAAGTGTGTGTGTGTGTGTGTGTGTGTGTGTGCGTGTGTGTGTGTGTGTGTGTGTGTGTGTGTGTGTGTTTTGTGTGTGTCAAATTGTTGTCAGTTACTGATTAAAACTGACTTTCAAATATCAATTGAGTAATTGGCCTGACCAATATAGTGTCCTATTACAAATTCTATCTGACCATTGGCATTATAACGACTAATATGTTTTGTTGACACGGCGACTACTACTTAAAACATTGCAAACACAAATAAAACCCAATTCATCTGAATTGTCACAGACTAATTGACTTATTTGTATTTAAAGTGAAGATTCCAGTCTTTCTGACACATCATCATCTGCAGCTGGTTGCAACAAACTCCTCAGGTTAAGAAAACCCTTAGTGATTATTCGTTTATGATGGGATTTCTTATCTTAAGTGGTTTGTTGCAACCGGCCGTGTACTTTCCGACTCATGTGATCCCAATCTTCATGACGGGTGCTCCATCAGCCCCAGCGTGCAGAACGTGCCACCCGCCAACCTGCAGTGATAAACAACCCAAGCAAGCGGCAGGGCTTTGTTTCCGCAGAGCCGACGCATTCATCCGTTTAAATCTGCAGGCTGTGAAGATGCTGCAGGGGTCTTAAATCAGTCCCAGAGCCCCGGCTTCTACGCAGGAATGCCGTGGCACGTATTTCTGCCTCCGTCAGCATCTCCTTCGCAGCCTCCAACCATTCGGCCGAGACAGACTTCAACTTGCTAATGCCTGAAAACCTCTTAAAGATCGCTGCTAATTTGCTGTGACCTCGTGAAAAGCTGGGCCCCAATCTAAACTGCCCCATGTTGGTTACATTTTGGCTATCTTGTCAGATTTCATGTTCGCTGGCACTGTAATTGAACAACCCTGGAGAATGTGGACATCTTGAATGCATTTGCTCTGGTGCCGTTGGAAAACAGTGGCTCTTTTAACATGGCAGTCAACAAGGATTACGGGGAAGTCTATCTGTCTGAGGATCGTAAAGCGGAATGGTAAAGTAACTAGGTGTATGTGATGGTAGGATAACAGAGGCATGATCAGGCACAGATTGATGTTGCCCAGATATTTTGAGGCAAAATCTGAAGAATTCTGCTAAATTGAGGTCAATGGATTCTAAAATGGAGCTGAAATATAATCAAATTAGCCAAAATATATAATAAACAGACACACAAACAAGGTCCTGAGAAAATGCAGTACTCTGTGATTGATGAAGACATTTTTTTTAGATTTTTTTTTTTTAAATTACAAAAATGTATACATATACACAAGGGGTGTAACATTACACAGAAGTCATGGTTCGCTACACACCCCGGTTTTGGGGTCGCGGTTCGATATGAGTTCAGTATAACAGGAAAAAAGCAACACATACACAATGCTAGTTTTCTTTTAATTTATTTTGATATGTGTTAGCAAACTTTTGAACAATAGTGTGTGTTAATCCCAGACATTTGTTGCTATATCTACATCTGTGGTTGATCTAAAGTGCAGGATGGTCAACATAAATAAAATGTAATGATGTAGTGATTGAGCAAATACACTAAATTGCGCAGAAAGTTCTGCAAGTGCAGATTCCACACGAGTCTGGTCATAACTCAAACATCTGCAGAACCTCACACGATGGGCTGTCACAAAAACTGTAAATAGTATGTTATGTGGAAATAAGTGTTAGTTCTCCCTTGATAAGATTTCGGAAAATTCGAAGAAAAAAATTCCCATTAATCCTGAAAAAAAGTTTTGTTTTGTCACGGTATGAATTTGTGGTAAAGATCTCCAGGTATGATGCTAAAACATGGCACAAGAATGTAAACAAGCTTAACAGCACCTTAAAAACACTCTCAAATTTACGAGCGAGTTCTCCTGTCATTTACCTCCATCGCTATAATTTCCATGTATGCATTTTGCATAATTCGCTGGTATATTTGAACAGGGGATACAGCTTTTCTAGGAGGAATGCTGAGGATCGTGTGTTGATCTCATTGTTCGACGGCTGGCCAAACTCTCTAACGGCAGAGATGCTGATTTATTTATCTGGTGGAATCCAAGGCGACACTAAATACATCTTCCATCCATGAGATCAAATGATCCTTGAACTTCAATAACAGTGCGTTTTTTAAATGCACATTTATCACATTGAATTCCACAGTGGACAGTGTTAGAGTGCTGTGGATCTGAACTCATCCGCCTCTCTATGTGTAAGCGGGAAATGTTGGAACTGCAGTTACAGAGGAGCTCGAGGAGCCTCTAAATCACAGCCGAAGCCAACAGGAGGAATGCTGGAGAAAACTGCTCCGAGCTCAACCAAGCTGCATCTCGTTCGACTATGATTACCTGGAGATCAAGCGTAGACAAAGCGAGAGAAAGATTTTTGTTTTGTTAATATAGAAAACCATTATTACTATAAAAATTTGCCACAAAGGGTGTGTTCACACTTGAAGTTCATTTCTCTTGGATTTTTTTATGATCTGGACCAAAAAGAAAATAATAAATTTAGTGCAAGTTCGCTTAGAACGTAGAGATAAAAAAAAGTCTTTTATGACATATATCTTGCAACAGAACTTACCGAACATTCAGAACAATGCTGTGTGCTGGCCTAAACTGTATTTTTGATCGTATTTTTACCAGCTGAGAACTCGTGGAGACATTTTAAAATGACACACACACAAACGAAGATCTGCAGCAAGGAGATGGTGTTTCCGACACCTTTACGGAACTGTGATGAGCAATGTAGCTCCTGAGAAGAACCAGGTATGTTTGAGCATTCTGTCCTTTTTAGGGTCGCATCTTGTGGCATCACATCATGTTTTTGGATTGTTTAGATGTCTTTGATCCGTGCTGCGTTCATATTTGAACCGTACCACAAAAAAAAAGATTGGTCTCGATCCGCTTGTTTCGTGCGCAACAGGGTTCAGATGGCAGTGTTCACACTTATTCAAATGAGCCGCACTTAGGTCGTGTGTCCACCAAAGCGTTTTTAGACAGCTGAAAACGCTAGGCGCTCTGCTGAAAACGCCGAGCTATGTGCGCTTGAGAGCGTTTTGGCAGCGCAGGTTTTTTTTTCAGTTGAGACGCTTCGTTGCTATGATACAAAATATCCGTTGGTCAGCAATGTAGCTCCTGAGAAGAACCAGGTATGTTTGAGCATTCTGTCCTTTTTAGGGTCGCATCTTGTGGCATCACATCATGTTTTTGGATTGTTCAGATGTCTTTGCTCCGTGTTGCGTTCATATCTGAACCGTACCAGGAAAAAAAGATTGTTGTTTGGTGTGCACCAGGGTTCGGATGGCAGTGTTCACACTTATTCAAATGAGCCGCACTTAGGTCGTGTGTCCACCAAAATGTTTTTAGCCAGCTGAAAACGCTAGGCGCTCTGCTGAAAACGCAGAGCTATGTGCGCTTGAGAGCATTTTGGCAGCGCAGGTTTTTCAGTTGAGACGTTTCATTGCTATGATACAAAATATTAGTTGGTCGGTGTGGTATTAGTCCCGCCCCTCCTCCACTGTGATTGGACGGTTGGGTAAAAAGTGACAGTGATGAGTGCTGCGTTTTACCCAAAGTTGAACATACTTCAACTCTCGGCAACCTGTAAAAAACGCCGAACGCTCAGCGCTTCAGCGTGAAAAAGAGCGTTACCCGGCGCTCCCATTGAAAACAGCCAGCCGCGTGAAAAAAAACACTTTGGTGGACACACGGCCTTATAAAACAATCGCGCCAGAGTTCTTTTGAATCGAACCAAACCTTTCAAGAGTGAACACAGCCAAACTTACCAATACCTAGGCAGCTCTTCTTGCATTTTCTAAGCAGAGTTCTGTGAAATGTTAAACATGGCACAACATTTTTTGTTTACATTGAGTGAGGAATTTGTCTGGCCACAGCTAATGCAGAAACTCTAAGTGGTTTATTTATTAATTAATTAATTAGTAACTAGAAATAGTGGTTCACTTCTACGGGTTAAGATGGATCACTTCCACATACAAAAGTATGGGGTCTAAGATTTGAATTAAATTCTGCAACAAAACTCTAGTGTAAAACACCATTATTGGTGAGCATAGTCAACTTAATTGAAAATCATATAAGAAAACAATAAATGTAGAGGGCATAAGATATGTATAACTTTATGAATAAGGAGACCTTCAGTTCTGAAGACCTTTCTGTGGAGTTTTCCTGATGCAGATTCAGTGTGGGCCTGCCGATAAGTCTTATTTCTCACTGGAAGAAGAAATTGTAACTTTCTCTTAAAAACAGCCGTGAACATCAAACAGGGTTTGATCAGACAGCTTATTCGGGGACTGACAAAATGGTAAATTAATTAGCCCTGTTGAGTGACAGCAAATCTCCTTCTTTCACATCGGAGTTGTTAAGCTCAGTCAGCTGATAGTTTTACTACAGTACACGCAATGAAACCTGCAGAGAGCTGCATGAAGATCAAGTAGGTTTCTCATTCAGAAGATGATCATCAAGAGCTTCCCAATTATTAACTGAAGGGTTACGCACTTTAGAGCATTCTGGCAATCAAAAAGGAACATTCTGGGGACCGATAAACGAGAAGAATATGCAAAAGCTCAAATGGAGTCTGAGGAAGAAAACACATTTGTTATGAGGGATGCAGTCATGAGAAAATGAAACCATCTATTTCCCTCTCTCGCTATCTCTAGATAATGATAAATACACTAAATGTGTTCACAACAGCATTATTTCTTTTTCCCCTCAATTTGAGCCAAATTAGTTTAAATTGCATCTGCAAACGTGCCAAAAAACACAAAATGTGCATTCTTTCCCACGATTGAGGTACAATGGAGGAAAGGGGAACAGAACTTTAAATGTTGCATGGGTGTGCACAGATGGCATAATAACGCTTTTTAGCACTAGATTATCATCAGAGTTTTGCCAACTGAGAATTCGTAATAACATGTACCTGTATTTCAAACATTGAAAAGCCAAAGTTTATCGAACCATTGATGTCATAAAGAAATGAGTTGAGTTGGCGTATCATAAATAACCAACGCTAAAGAGTCTGGTGTTTGACATTTAAGGTCACAACTGCCTGTCCTGACCTAAGGGTCATCGGGTTATGTCTCGTCAATGGAGAAAAATCTGTGTTTGAACAAGAATGAATCTCACTAAAACATGTCCAGGTCACATTTCACAAACAAAGAAAAAAACAATTATTTTGCATAAAGAAAATTACCATTTTAAGACCATTAAGAGTTTCTGTACTGTTTTATTTTAATGATGATTATAAATATGTATAACTCACATTCCCATCACTGCAATGTGTACGGATGTTTTATTTTTTATTTTTTTGGAGTTTTGGAATTTCCAAAGAAAATAATCTCACGATAAAAATGTGAGTACTATTAAAATACATAAATAAATAAAATTTCAGAAATAATAATAAAATAAAATATTGGCTGCATGTTATTTCAGAAAATGTCTTATTTCTTTGAATTATTTTGGGGTGAAATCTGTTCTCGACAGGTCTGGTGAGATGCGCATCTACACAATAGAAAGCCACACGCCGTGCTGGTCTGTGCCACAGGGGGACGGCTATTGTTCAGCATTTAACAGCAGCTTTGTCATCATGTCAGCCGCATTTGTTACAGCAAAAAGGGAAGCTCTGAAAACATGCCACTCAGAGACCCGGATCAAAGCTGAGAGTCCTCGCTGGGAGACCACAATGACTCCAACACTCAAACAACACTGACAACAAACTGAGCTATTAATACTGAAATCTGAAAGTTCAGAAAATCCAAGCCACGTTCAAAGCAGTTCCAAAATGCAGATGCAGGCAAACATTCGACATCAATGCAGCAAGTTGCTTTCATTTGGCAACCGTAAACAGCCTACAATTAGGCTAAATTAACTCGTAACATTTATTTATGGCGCTTTTTACAATACAGATCGTTTCAAAGCCGCTTCACAGTAATAAACAGGAAAATAATAGGAAACCAAATTCAGGAATACAACAAGATAATGGCGCAATTATTCAGCTCAATTAGTGTTTCCATTCAGTTCAATAACTTAGCCAATATTGAAAAGATAATCAGCTATGAAACAGGTTCAATTCCGCTATAAGCATCTCCATACAACAGAGTCATAATTCAACTCAAGTCAGGTCAATGTTGATTCAATGCTGCAACGTTAGTGACATTATTAACTCATTTCCATTCAAATTTTGAAGGCTAATAAGACTTTTGAAGGCTACTCACTAGACCTTGTGTATAAAGTAAATAACTTGCATTTAATTCTGCTCCTCAAACAGAGCTATTGATGGCTCGACGTATAGCCATATACACTACTTTATTGCTAATTCAACTGTGTTTTCTGTAATTTTGTGGCGTTTGACGGAATAAACTGATCTTCAAAACATTATGAAAGAATGTTATACAGGTTTGTAACAACATGAAGGGGAATAAATAACAGAATTTGAATTTTCAGGGAAACTATTCCTTTTAAAATCACAGTGAAGCGTTGAGTCACATTCAAAGCAAGTATTTAATGTGGCTAGATTTCTCAACATCACCACAGCAGTCCCACGCTTCACTGTTCTCATCTCACTTCTACAGAACACACAAGTTTTGCAGTCTGAGCTTTTCCTTCGCCTGAGAAGAACACGCTCTGTTTTCACAAAGAACAAGCAAACAAACTGCTATACACGCGCAGCTGCGAGAGCAAATGAGGTTAAAATTCCCAAGATATCTGGCAACGTTCTCAGCGCCAGCGAGCCGTGTCACCATCTCCTTACCTGATACACAGCGGTGGCCATCCTCAGCGTGTGTGTGTGTGTGTGCGTGTGTCTGTCAGCCCCAGCGCCGCATTCTCCTCTGAGCAGAGAGTCTTACGGGATCGTCCGGTCCGACTCACAGGCAGAGCTGCGCACCTCTCTCAAACACACAGTGTAATCCAGCCAGCAGAAGTGTGTGTATAGATGTGTGCGCAAACACGTCTGCTTTCTTGGCTTCCTGAGAAAGGCTGAAATGTTGACTCACATTCCCTGTTCGCTCTAGCCAAAAAAAAAAGGATCATAAAAGATATTCACACTATATATGGCTATGGACTACCAGAGCAGGTCAGATCCAGACGCAGCACCTTCAAACCCAACGAGCGCACGGCACGGGAATCTGCCAAGTCTAGCTGCAGGCTACTGACATTCTCCTTTCCCTCGCACTTTTTTGCCCTCCCTTTTTTGCTCCTTTTCTCTCTCTCTCTCTCTCTTTCCCTCTCTCTCTCTCTCTCTCTCCTACTCTCCCTCCCTTTTGCTCTATGTGAGCATTTATGGAACAGACAGGGGGGAAATTCTTAGAAAAATATACATTAGGTCCAAAATTAACATTTGACAAGCGCCGAATGAAAAAAAAAAAAAAGGCTTTTGGTGAGTAAATAAAACAAAGTTACACATCAGCTGGCCAATAACTTCATCAGGAATGGCAACGTTGGAATGTTTATATATGGTGATTTATTGATGTGTTTTTTTTTTGTAAAGAGTGTGCATATGTGTGTGCGTACGTGGAATTTTAAATTGTATTATAATATTATTTAAATGTAATAATACATGCAATACTTAATTTGTGATAGAACGGTGTATTGGTCAGTCCAATTAATCAGCCGATATTTTGCCATTTTCAGACAACCAGATATTCTTGGGTAAGTTTTATCATGTGTAAGTTTTGCCAAAATAAATGGTAAACTTCGAAGACTAGACTAAGACTTTTGCACAGTACTGTATATATGTATATATATATATATATATATATATTATATATATATATATATATATATATATATATATATATATATATATATATATATATATATAATATGTGTATTTAGTCAGTTATTCATGCTCAAAATGGAATAAGGATAATAAATAAAGATAAATGCTAAATATTTCACGGCTGATAAATACCCTGAAATAAAGACCATTTAAAGACCGTTTTTTAAAGACCATTAAGATATTTGGCATTGTGACATTAGTTTCATAGCAATTACAGACTGAAATTACTGCAATGCAAATAAATAAAAGCGTTCACAGTACAGAATTACTTTAAAGTTTCCAGTAATGACAATCACATTTGAGAAAATGAGAATGAGAAAAAAACTGCTGAAATTCCCAGCAGGTTTTGTGGGTTGGACTTGGTTTTGACAGACAAAAAGCCTCTTCATCAGTCCTCTCCTTCTCTAGCTGTTATCAAGTTCTCAGTTTACAGGTTTAACATGAGTTGACAAGCTCAAAGGCAAACTGAGGTACGTATAGGAGCGCCTCAGAAACGGCACTCAGCGTGAGTCGTGTAACTGTGAAGAGCTGATCTGAAGAACAAGACAGATCCTTCAGTTCTTCTGCCCCCAGACTGACTCTGACGTATAAAACAAACCACTTTAAAACAGCCGAGTGTTGAGCTACATCCAGCAGTCTGCGCTTTTCTGAAAGATGCTCCGAATCTGATGGATTTCAGACAAAACACAACAACACTAGATTTGTAGAGCTGTTCCTGAAGGAAATGCCAGTTCTAGCAAAGCAGCAAATCAAAACCATCCATCTTTGGAGAATAAATAAATGCTAGACAAAAGTGCAAAATAGATAAGAGAGATTTTTTTAAATTGAATCTTAATTTAATAAAACATAAATAGAGATAAAATAAAGAGATAAATAGCCATACAAATAAAATAAACCACGGTCACTCAAACTTCTGAGGAAAACAGGCAAGTGATCATACAGGCATCACTAACAGCATGGAATTTAGCGCTGGCTTCAGGGCTGTTTGAGACCAGACACAACCAAAGCAATTACTGAGAAGATACTGACAGGTTTAGGGCTGTAACCTTCTGCCCTCAGGATACAAACTTATTTTGAATTCTGATTCTCCTTTAATTTAACTACAACACCACCTTAGGGTTGTTTGATCAGGCAATTGGGTCAGACAATATATTTTTTTTTAATAAAAAAAAAAATATAAGTAATGAAATAAAATATAAAATAAATCCAATTAAATAAATAAAAAAATCAAACCACAAAAAAAGGTATCTGGTTTGAAATTTTAAAAAAAAATGTAAAAGTCAAAAGAATATATATTATTGGGTTTAAATAAATAAATAAAGATTATAAAAAATCTTAAGTTATGACTATATTTACTAAATTCAATCACACGGGGGCAATAACCACAATTTAATTAAATGAATTGTGCAGCCCTACACCACATAATCAATGTAAAGTGACGTAAAAACATCCTTGCAATGTAATTTTCCAATGTACATGGAAAAGTTTCATGTTTTTCAATTTTGAACAGCCGACCATCAAAGCCAACAAATTGGTTTATCAAAGGTCTATCTGAGCTGTGATGACGAGAGCAGATAACATGATCTGTGTTCACCAACGGCACACAAACTATTAGCGTAACAGCCGTCTCTCTCAGCGTTGCTCTCTTTGAAGTCGGACCGGAGTGAACAAGCTCCTACGAAGACTCCCAGAAGCATGGCACAACGTGCTCTCTATTGAATCCAGTCCGAGGAGTCCGTTGAGATTACACACCTCTCCCCCACACTGACTAACAGCCTCACACAACCACAGGGAGCAGTGATGTCACAGCCCAAACCACATGCATAACTACCGCTACCCCCTGGTCAGGGTTTGGCTGGTAGTTCAATAACTCCATAACTACATCATTGTGTGGACAAACAGCATCTTTCTCTATTGACGACCATTCAAAAAACAGTTGTGTACTGATAAAAAATAATATATATAATATTATATAATAATTTAATAAACTGACTGCTCTCCTCACTATAACACACATTTGTTCAATGTATACATTAAATATAGGTTCATCCTTATTAAAGCTGTATTTATTTTCATTTTATTGCCATTAATGACACAGACAACAGCAGCAATATTAGGCTGCTATCACTTTAAGACCAAATACACTGACACACGTTTTCTTTCTCAACTGTTCACTTATGACATAACCGAGACAATACTTGCAGAGACGAGTATTTTGACATCATTTTGTGTGTATGTGTCCATTCAAGTGCAAGTAAACGCAATTTGGTTGGTTCGGGTGTTTGAGGCTGCGTGTGAGTCCCGATTTCCGCCTCTTCTTCCATGTTTAACGTACGTGGTCCGTACAGATCACGGATCAACTGCGATCCCCTAATAATGAATGAACACACTTATCATCATGATTGCTCTCTCCAGAGATGTATAAAAATCCTACTCCAGTAAGTAAACGTGTTCCTGGTACTTGGTAGCGATTCCCTCCACATTTTCTGCTACACATCGTTTATTTTGACCAGTTATGTACACTCATGTGTATAAGTAACCGGTCATTCTTAAGCCTAATAATTGTTGTTTCATGTGGAAACAACTTGAAGCATAATGTTCCATGTTGATTCTGAAAAATACAGCTTTCGTGCTCCTAAAAATACAGACAATCATTTGTTGGGGCGTCACTATGTGCACTCCTGCCATCTAATCAGCATTTCTGATGGTGCTTTCCACAAAGCTAACAACTGAAGGGCTTTTTATTCGGCACACCATCCAATTGGAAAACATGAGCTGTTTTGTTTGCTGATATCAAAATAATTATACAGAAGATGTCAGCTTCAAAGTGAGATGTCTGTTCGGAGCATCCCGTACCAGATGTTGGTAAGATGTGGGACGCATGAATCCAGCATTAATGACAAGCCTGACGAAAGAGGAGGAGAAGAGCAGAGGGAAAGCACAACTATCCCATCTAGCAAGACATTGGCCATGTCCCAAATGCAGCACTTGATGTGGACTTTGCTTGCTTGCGAGACCGTGGGGCGTTGTGTTACAAAAAGAAGTGCACACTATCACCCCCTTGCAGCTGCTAGACACCTTTAAGGTGAACTACTACCAAGATATACGATATTATGTTGCGATACTTCACAACTAGCACTGGATATACATCAATATAAATAAACAATGTGTTTTCCTAATAAGATGTTTACATGACAAAATTTGTATAGACATATGCCAGGCGATTTACAGTATGTGGATTTCTAGAAACTGAAATATTGTTTTAATCAAGCAATCAGGTTAACACGTTTACATGATGCGTACATAATCGCATGTGACCAAATTCTAATTTAAATCTAAATTTCCATGTGCATGTACAGTAAACACGATCGTCAGCAAAACAGAAGGCGCATGCATGCATCTTTGATTACGAACAACAACAGAAACACAAACAAAGAACGCAGACAAAAATCCCCTATTAGATGTCGGCATGTTATGAGTCTGACATATTTCCTGTGTCCTGGATTTTATTATCTTTAATGATCCTCTTGTTGCTGCCTGTAATCAGCATCGTTATGGCTATAAGTAACACTCAGGATGGTGTTTAATGTCTGCAACTAGTGTAATGAAAAATAAATGCCAGGTCTAGTATGGCTCAAGAGCCCAAGTGGTCCCAAAACAAGAACCATTCTTCCAGTCAGCACACTGGAACATTCCCGTGATTCCGAGGAGGAACGTCCTGCTGGAACATGCAGGGGCCAATCAGAGTCCTGCGGAGAGGCAGGGGCCAATCAGAGCCCTGCAGAGAGGCAGGTGTGTGAACAGGCAGCCCACCGCACGTTCACATATGGAGCGCACATTCAACAAACTGTGAATTCCTGAGGCTCTCTAAGCAGCGGGGTGGTAATGATTGATGGAACATCACTCACTCAATCCTCACGTACAGTAGTGGCCGAAAGTGATGACAGGCTTAGGAAAATTTACATCTTCACCCTTTATTAAAATATTATATATTAAAAAAATTGTAAGCATTTTGCATAGTCATGCTTGGAGTTAATTGAAACATGCCAAATTGTGTCATTAAGACCAGTCTGTCAAACAAAGAATTTATGAACACGTGCAAAAAAAGAGAGAACCAACTGAAAATGAATAACAGATTATGTCGTAGTCAATGTGTGCTCTTTTCTTTTAGCTTTTTTTTCAATGTATATTTTTTTGTGCCGAATAAAATTAAACTGTTGCTTTATTTTCCCTTTTTTTGCTAAATAATTTTGTCAGATAAATGCCTTAAAGTTTAATGTTTTGTTCTACCCTCATATTTAAAATATTTACAAATATAAAATATGTTCCTTATATTTTGATGGTTTAATTGAACCTGTACGGTCATAAAAAACAAATATCCCCTCCGGACGCGGCTTCTGGCCACTACTGTATGCTGAAGATTAGAACTGATGAGTCGGCACATTTTAAGAACTGCACTGTAAAAAAAGAAAAAGAAGTTGCTGACTTACGAGTAAAATCAACTTGGAGTACATTGAACTGACTTTTTAAAATTGCTTCACTTAGTTTGATGAGTTAAAGCAATGTAAAAATATATGATGTCATAACTTATTGATCATATAATTATTTGTACAGTGTCTGCATAAGTTGCTGATGCTATGATTAACCAAACACACTTGTATTTAAAGGAATAGCTAACAATTACAATTGGTGCAACTGTTGCATCATTATTATTTTAGTTATTTATTTTAGCCAAAACATTTGTTAGTGTAAAATGTTACATGGACATCATTTAGTTTAAGTTGCACAGAATAAAGTAAGTCATACAGGTTTGGAACAACGTGAGTGTGAATAATTTTTTGGGTGAACTATCCCTTTAATGCATTGTTAGTGGACGTGCATTGTGAAACTGACTGTACAATGACTCCGTACATGGAATGGAATTGTTTTTATGACTCTCAACAGACGGTTTTATCCGTGAGGACCAATTCAAAAAGGTCACGCAATATCAAGCCTACTCATAGGCAGGCTCACCGCAGGAACCCAACACCGCTCGAATCAACAGAATGTACACACATACATTCATCAAAAACATGCGGACTCACACACTCTGGCGGAGTGATGACTATGTCCACATATCGAGTTCCTAGAGACACAGACAAGCCAACGAATGTCAAGCAATGAAAATAATCAACAATTACAGTAAGAGAGAATGCTCTGGGTTGGAGAACACACGGGAACTTTAATGCTGTTCCTGTGGCCCTACAAAAGAAAAATCCTGGTGCATGACTGCTGACTTTCAGGCTACATTACACAACAACAATGTACTAAAAAGTTTTTCGTATAGACAGTAACGTTGTCAAAACAATCCCTGTTCACACGGATTCGCAAACACGGTGTATTGCGCATGCCAGGTGAGTAGTTGGCGATGTCACTTTGAAAACAATCTTACTCCAGTTTGTTCAATAACAATATGTTGTCTGACTGAGCTCCACCCAACCGAGGAACTCATATTACACTCTAATACCCCTCATGGCAGGGCCCATGTCATGATACAGTCTGTTTCTAATAAAACAAATATCATTTGTCTCTGTTTTCAGCATGTGTATTCTCTTCTCTTCTCTTCTTTCTCCAGGGACTGATGGCTCATGTTGTTACTCACTTGGCCTGCTGTTTACATATTTTCCACCTTGTCTTGATTACTCCATGTCAACCAGTTTGGGTGTTGCTGTTTGTTTTCCAAACTGTATCTATGCTGAGAATTGAGTAGGAAGAGGAACACATAAATCATGAATGATGAGTAATCATCTGACAGAGAAATCCCGAATAGACAAGCTTTTCAGCAACCAAAGCTCATGACAAATACGCGCCTGTGGCGACATTTTTGCAAAAATAATATCAAGCTTCTTGTTGCATGATCCGCAAGGAATCACGTGAAAATCTACATCTTTATTAATCGATAATCTGCCTGTGTAATCATAATTTGTGTGAAAATGAATAATTTGTTGGTGTTTTATTGCCTCCAGTGTTCACTTTAGATGGAAACTCCAGTGAATTGTATGTAGAGTCTAAAAATGTAGAGTCACGTATTTCCAGTGAGCCTGGGTTGTTCTTCGGCCTCTGATTGTAGACACAATCCATGCGAAAACACTTCACCAGAACAAATGGCCCTCTGGGGCAAGTGATGTTCAGAAGTGTGGAACTCCTTCAGTGTGCTTAACTCCTTTTTGCATGTTCTCTCAAACGACGAGCGTTTGACTTTAGAGATAAAGTGTGCTTCAAGTGTGCGTTCAAGGAATCAACAAAAGAAACCTCAAACTAAATCATACTGAGATTATGAAATCATATGACACACATATATATCGATTTTAGCATTAATTCTGCATGGATTTCTAGGAATACAAGTATATAAAGGAATAAAATCACAAAAACTAGCGTTGATGTAGAACAGGATGTGCAAAAACTATAAATCAAACAATATGGAGAAGCAAAGCAATAGTGATATGCAAAGACCCGGAGTTCATAAATGTCCATGCAAATGATTTCTGTAAACAATTCAGAACCTGAATCTCATTTTACTCAAATAACAGAGCTACAGAACCCCAAGTAATCCGTACAGATTCACTTTCACCATGTAGACATCTCATTCATCGTGTCCTGTGACAAGCTGGGGTCAAAGCTTGTGTACCATCAAAATCCCTACATAAAGTCTCAAGTTACTGTATAGCACACATAATAGATGATAGTAAGATGAAACACTGTAATATCACATTCTCTTGAAGGCAAAAGCACACACAGAATTCAGACATTCCTATTACGTAGACATCACCAAGCCCCCAAAACCCACCAAGCTTATTTTTTTTTCCCTACATTAAATATTGACTTTTTTCACTCCGTAATGTTTGTTTTACACACTACAAAATTATATTAAGTTGTGAGTGGCATTTACCAGCTGGAGAGGCGACAGAGTGATGAAGCCAATCAATATATGGGGATGATTAGGAGGCCATGATGATCAGAGGCCAAGGGGCAAATTTGGCCATGACGCCGGGGTTACACCCCTAAATTTTAATGCTTTCCTCTATCAATAAGACTCAATACTCTGCTCTGTTTAACAATCCACTCAACAGAAATTCCTGCATATCCCATCTGGACATGCTCATAACTTAACATCTGATACTATGATGCAAGCTCTGGTGTTTCTTGTCAGTAAGTCAGGTACATGTGTTCACATCACAAAATGTGTCTCCTGGGGTCAATGATCCCGCTGTGTGAGAGAGACTAACTCCTCATGAACTCCGAAATGAGACGAATGTCAAGCACCGGCTTAAAACATCTGGAACAAAATGTCAGCTCTGTGACTGTAGAGAAATACCAAGCGATCATGTCTTACGGTATTGTGCTGACTGTACACTAACAAATACACAATAATTCACAAAATCAGGTATGGTAAAACGTTTTACATTTGCAAAGCATGATATATTCATTTCATTATGCATGTGTTCTGAAAATATGTTGCTTTTTAGTAACACTTGAACACATTACAAATTTAAAAACAGCCTTTCTGAGGAAGGATTGATTCAGTTTTTAATTGGTTCATTAAAAATAATCAAATTAATTGAACTTAAACTAATGTCATTTTTGATTGTAAACCTTGTATAATGATAAGTTCTTAATGGCCAAATAAAAAGTGCATTCAAATCATTGTGATATTCAATATGTTTCTTAATGTACTGTAACAATGCAAGAAAAACCATCACAAATATTGTAAATATTAAAGTATTGGCGAGTCCTATTCAGAGCAACAGACTTGGATTATTCAAAACAAAGCTCTTTTTTTTTCAAATCAATGATAAATACTGTGTGTGACTGACTTGTGACTTATAATTTGATTGAACATATAATCACATCAGTCAACGGAGCAGATGGAGAGTCTGGGTTCATATGCTTCGAATCATTATTCTCTCTCCTCTGCTGAATGACAACTATCATCACCTCTTGGCTTCCATCTCGATCCATTTACTCTATAAATCTCAGGAAATCATAGCCCCGTCCCGAAAAGCAGAGGGAGTTCACTTCCTTCAAGAGACGTCTCACTCTTCGACAGTATTGAACATCAAATGCTTCAATCTGTCACTGACTTCACAATCTGTTAGGCTCCGAAACTGTTTACCTTCCATAATTAGAGTTACAAAGGCTTGTTGTTGTACAGGATCTGAACTTCAGAAGAGACCCTGATGTGAACAGCTCAATTATAGTCGATGGGCACACCCAAGCAAGAAGCCCATGTGAAGGCATTGTTTTCAGCAGGAGAAGACTGAGGACGTGCAAAACCTGAGAAATACCGACAAGAATCAAAGACTGGGAGCTGAGCCAGAGAAGAGGGACTCAGGGTGGACAGAGGGAAATAGTGGAGTCTTAGGGAAGAAGCTAATGGCCAAAACCCTACGCTCTGCCCTCTACGTCTGGGAGCAGTGAAGTTACTATCCACAATACCCTAGCAACAACATTTCAATGTAGAACACCTTAGAAACGGCATAGGTACATCCTGGAAACCACTCAGTATACATGCTAGTATTGCCGCAGCGAGTTTTGTACCGGCAAACACCACTCACATTTTTCATAAAATGTAAGTGTAGTTTTCCTTTGGACTGCACTCAAGAAAAATAAACCTTTTAAAACATAATGACTATCTTCCAAAAAGTGGAGGGGTTCAGTTTAGTCATTTCTAAAAGTGGGGGTCATGTCCTTCATAGTTATAATGGTTGCTATACCCTGCCAAGCTCATTTCCATGCCAAACCCAGTCTAGCCAGCACCCCACAGCGCTATACAACCACTTCACCCACCCATGTTCACCCAAAACTTCTCTATTACATACCAGACATAAATCCTCCTTAATGACAAACTAGTCTCTCTGAAGAAAGTCCCCAGAATGGGAGACAGACCATTGGATATGAAATGATGCTGAAAGGCGCTGCCAGGGTGAGGCTAGGAGAAAGCAGCTTGCAACTCATACTGTATGAAGCAATGACCTGTGCTGAAGCTGCATAAGCTGAATAGGGGTAAAGAATGGCAAACCACTTCTAAAGTAAAGCTTGCTGCAGGACTGTATCCAAATGAGGCATGACACTCCACAGCTTACTGCATGGCCACAGGCTTGTATAGCAGCTAGATAAAAAACACAGCTTGAAAATACTCAGCATGTGTTCAGAATTAACAAAGCCACTGTAAAAATGGGTCACCACCAACTAAAGAGAGTGGGTGGTATAGAATTTTCCATAGAGAAAACAATACCAAAACTGGACTTCATAGGAATCATCATCATCTAATCATTGCAAAACTTAAAGTGATAAATAAGAATTGCAAACCTTAGAGAGTGCGAGTAAATCACTGTTGCACATTGGCTTGTGCCTTACCTGGTACCACAGAGTATGTTGAACGATGTTAACTGAAGATGTAAGTCCTATTCCTTCGCTTCCAAATGCATGATAGCGTATTTTGGTACTAAACAACCGCTTCAACAGTACCGTAAATTTTTATGGGGAGGAAAGTGTGTGTACAGGAGATCCTGCTGCTCAGAAGCCAGAACACACATGCTTCCTGTCAACCACACCTCAAACAGACTTTATAAGCATAAGCACATACTGTACACTAACTTAAGCCGATAAACTCTACTGATTATGGATTATCTCTAATCATTATTATTTATTAAAACTAAATATTATAAATATAATGTATACGTACATTTATAAATATCATTATTTTTGTCTTTTGGGGCCTTCTGTTCAAGTAAATAGTGCTTGGTCAGAATAAATGGCAAACTGGACCAAACTTTATGCCAACAGTCTGGTTATGCAAGATATGACCCTCCTCTTCACATATGCAACGTACTATGCAAAGTAAAGAAAGAAACAGACAAATAGACCACACACAGTACTGTCCCAGGTACATCCAGGGTTGTGCACCATTACGAATTGAATTGAGAATGCATTTTACATTTGTGAGGTTAAAAATACCACCCCCACACACACAAATCCTAGCTATAAAAAACACAAAATTATAAAGACTTACATCGAAGGATGGATGCAAGCCATATCTAGACACCAAAATATAATATCACAGTAACTTGAAAGTGAATTATTTTAACCTACACTGGTAAGCTCCTAACTGTTCTGTTTTCAGGAAATTAATTATGCTGAAAAGTCTAATCACTGGCTTTGTAATAATGGATGCCTCAGCTGAAGGCCACAGAACAATGGATAGCTGTGATCAGGGGAAGAACACTTTGTGTAAACATATCAAGGACACAAATCGCCAATCTGGCAATGCACCTGTTATCCGAACAAGACAAACCCATCCCAGCACATGTGCAGCTCAATCAGGAACCATATGGGCTTCACACTAGCGTTCAACGGACGGGGTGGAGCGCCGCTTTTCCTGTTCAAAGGGGAAAACACCCCGGACCAGCTCTGAGTCACCCAATGTTCTTCTTGGCTAGCAGGGAACGCAGATCTTGGAAGAGGACCCATCATTGTTCTGTCCACACTTAGTTCCTCTATTTGTTCTCATTTGAGAACTTTACATCTTTATACGCTCAGTTGGGTCAGCACAGTGAGAACTACAAGTCGTTTGAGGTGGAAAAACATGCTCCAGAGCAGCCAAATCCAGGAAGCCATTGGCTCATATCACAGCTCCAGCCCGTCTGACCAATTCAGGAGCGAAATTGCACTCCTCAAGTGGCTGAAAAAATAAACACAGTAAGGTTATAAGTCTCTTGCTAGCAGCCGGTCAGTCCTTCAGCTCAAACCAAGAAACATTGAGCTGAGGAAATGAGGTGAAGCGTCGTAAAAGACAACGCTGTGTTTTCAGAGCGTCCCGCCAGGACTAACAATGTGCTATGATCTTAAATGGTTTCTAAAAAAGCGGGAAAGAAAGAGCACTTAGCCGTTTAAGAAAGAGGTGATTTATGCTGGTCAGAGTTAGTTCATTTTCTCACACTGACTCCCCAGGAGCTGGCCTAAACATTACTCATGCTGTTCCCTTTCAGCACAGTTCTTAGCCCACAACCCAAGTCAAAAACATTATCTGTGCACATGCAGGAACAAATGCTTGGCCAACGCATCCTTATACATACATGTTCATTATAGCGCTAATGTGACCGTAACTTCAGTACCCAATGGGGAGGATAGTTATCATCCAATGCATCTTGTGTTGTGCTAGGATTCACGTAGCTACAGTTGCAAGAAAAATGACTCAGATGTTGCTCATTTCAAGGGTGCAATTACTTTTTCCAGTACTCTATCTCAGTCTCATTAGATGTGTGTAAATGATGGTGAGTTCGATGAAGATCAAACCACATTTTAGGAGCAATCAATACAAAAATCCAGGTAATTACAAAGGGTTCACAAAAATGTTCTTGCAACTGTAGAAGTGTATAAACATGTCAACTATAATAATTACAAAGAAACAGTAACGCATTGAATTATATATGAAATTTTTAAGTAAAGAGATTGAAATAGTATTTTGTAATCGGTCCTACTCAACCCACTCCGAGCAGGATTCGAACCGGATTTTCCAGCATGGGAGGCGGGAGCGCTTACAAGGATGCTAAAGACCACAGCCGCTAGTTGTAGTCGGTAGACAGCTCTTAGTGGCCTACGTACGTTACACATGCTCAGTAAGCTTATTTTCAAAATGCGGCTTTGCCATGAAAGTAGCTGCTCTGAAAGATACAACTGATTGTAGAAGTCCACGGTTTACTCTACTGCCTGCTCTGGTGTCCATATACATGTTACTAACATGAAGCCATGATTTAGCCATGTGTGTTCAAAGACATGGATGTATTCAACGTAGGAGGGAAAGACATTTCAGATTCTATATATAGTATGCATAGAATCTGGAAAGACCAGCTGGAACACAAACAACGACATCAGAGCACAGACATTCTATAGCCTTCATATATGACCAAATACGGATGTATTGCTCAAAAGACTAAAATGACTAATGGCTTTATCTTTTAGTCGGTACACAGCAGTCTATTTGCAGCCTGTAGCTCCATAGGTTGAGTAGGAAGTTTTTCTAACACATTGCGATCATATTTCTCATTGCCAACTAAAACAAGCATTATGGGGCCCAAGTTAAAGCTGATTTTTTTTATACTTTTTCCTATTTGAATCCTTTAAGTGAACAAATCATTCTTGTTCACTTCCATTCAATGACATTTTTTGTTCACAGAAGTTTGAATTGCTCAACTGCTTTCTTCCCTATAAAGACTATAGAAATAGCAAACTGCATTCGAGCAGGTTGTAAAGGAATTTCATTAGTTGGAGCGAATTAAAAAATATGCGCCTTCAAAAGATTTGATCCACTGAATAAAGTTGAGGGAATGATTTATTTGACTCATAACACACAAAAACCTACAGAAAAGGTAAATTAATAAATCTTTTTGAAAAACTGAATAAAAAGATTGGAGTCGCTCAATAAATCCCAGTGATTAATTTAATGACTTATTCATAAACCTGCAGAACTAAGCACATCATTAAACAAATTGGATTAGTGAACCAATTCAAAAGATTCATCTCACTATCTAGGTGAGTGAATGGTTTAATGAGTCACATGTAACATGCTAATTTTTTTTATAAAAGGTAACTAAACAAACCGTATTAGTGACCTGATTCAACTAAATTCACTGAAGAAAAAAAAAACTACAGAAAAGGTAAACTAAATGAATGAATGAACAAATCTTTTTGATGAACCGATTCAAAAAATTTAGTTAGTGACAGTCACAAAACCCACCACCAATAGTCTTTACCAATAGAATTGTGCAATTCCCATTATGTGACACAAACTATACACAGGAATGAAACATTTCACCTTAATGAAATATGTCAGACTATGCAATGAAGCTGAATCTGACGTCTTTGACTAGATGTTTTCTCACACCTTTTAATTCACACTGATTTCCTCTGGCATCTCCAATAATTGGCCTCCTCAACATTGCTGGCACTCTGCACACGTGCTCGCCGCCGGCGTCTCGCATTAGCTCTCTACAGCTCATGGCTGGCCTTCGAGTCTAATGATTCATTTACTCTCCCATTTAACCTCACTTGTCTATATTTACAATCACCCAGAGACTGTCACTTCATTTTCCAGCCTTTGGAATTCAAATCAAGTCCAGTCTCACGGACGTGCTTAAACCTGTTCCAAGCCCGTGCGCAATGAACCCGCTGTGAACCGCTGCAGTCATTTCCGACCCCTTGAAACCAGGCTGCGCTGTTGACAGAAATTAGCAATAGTAATGAGAAAAGAAGAGACTGGAGAAGGTGAATTTGTTGTGATTGGAGCTGTCTGACCTGCACAACCTTCTGTTATCTAAGACACATTTATGATGTGGGCCTTTCTCTTATTGAAGTGAAGTGATGTGAAGGCCAAGTATGGTAACCCGTGCTCGGAATTTGTCCTCTGCATTTTTTAACCCATCCAAGTTAGTGCACACACATTAGCAGCAGTGAGTAGTGAACACACACACACACACACACACACGCTACAAACCGTGAAAGAGGCAGAGGTTACACAGCGGCCACGTCTTATCTATATATGGATGTGGAGACTTATGGAACAACATGTTGGTGTGGAGACTGTCCATCTGACAAAGGCTTGAATTATATAAATTGCTTGGATTTCAATTGAATTTGCATTGGATTTAATTGAATTTTGTGAGACAGCATGAGTTCCAGCTCTCTTAGCTTTCAAAAAAAATCTAACTTACCAATAAAAGTATCTAAAAATAACCTGAGAAACTAATATATTAAGATATTAAGACTTGTTTTCAGAGAATATAAATTTAATATGAATGTATTTTGTCTTATCGCAACTGTCTGATATTTTTTTTAAAGTTTATGAGTGGAAAAAGGCAAAATACATACAGTATGCAATCTATAATAAAATAATAAGTCTTGATATCTCAATGGAATGGCGTTTCTCAAGTAAATGTATCTTGTTTGATGGGTTATTAGATATGTTTCAAAAAAGATGAATTCAAAACTCGTAATGATGTAACTTTTTATCAGTGCAACTAAACGTTAACTTTTCTGGACCAACTGTTTGTATTTCAGTCGGAGGATACTATATCCTGTGTCCGTTAGCAATGCCATATTTGTGTTCATGTGTAATTTGTCTCGTTTCTTCCATTATTCCATCAGCCCAGAGTCAGTTAGCAGCCGAGTCTGGCCAGTGCAAATGGTCTGAGCATTTGTTTTTAGTGGCAGAGGTTACGCAGCGGCCACGTCTTATCTAAATATGGATGTGGAGATTTATGGAATAACATGTTGGTGTGGAAACTGTCCATCTGACATATCTTGAATTATATAAATTGCTTGGATTTCAGTTGAATTTGAATTAGAAAGTCGACATGAAAATCTACTGTAAATTGAGCCTATTAATTGTATGATGCACAATTTGCTTTGTCAGTTACTTACTTTAAAATAAAAATCTGTAAAATGTTTAATCAAAACATAACATGCTTTGCTTCTACAACATTCTTTTTCAGCTTACCTTGCGGTTAAACTTTATTTTAAGGTGATGTAGTTACATTGTCCTTACTCAAATAAGTAATGAGTAGTATTAATTAACTGCATGTAGTTACTATATATTTACGGTAGTTGCAATTATGCATAATGTACGCAATGTAAGTAAATGTACACTGTAAAAAAGCATATGATCAATAAGTAATGACAACATATGCTTTTAGATTTCTTTAACTCATCAAAATACGTTAAGTAGTTTTCAACTTTTTTAAAAGGTGTACAAGAATCAAAATTTTTTTTAAGTCAGTTTAATGTAAAAAAAAAATCTCTTTTTGCAATGCAAACGGCCTTTCACACTGACTTCAAAGTAATTTCCGTAATAAATACTTAAAAAAACGGGAGGAATCCAAAGGCTAGCTCTGAATCATTCATCGTTATTTTCATCTTTTATCTAATGGCAGGAAACGAATTGTATCCATTCTTGGATCATGGGGTCGGAAATTCCTCAGTGATTCTGGCGAGGGAAGTTGTTACGGGTCTCTAAACAGATCTGGAGTCGCAATCGCAGTTTAATCAAGGGAGCTTCTGGGTGACATAGCTGTCCTCCCAATCAGACGCAATCTATCAAACAAAATGACTCGTCCTGTTGGGTTGTTGTTTTTTTCTTTCCCTGATGGTCTCCAAGAGAACAACATCCCCAGACATCCTGTAGTTACTACAAACCACACAGCAAAAATCTCAAGTGTTTCTGAATGCCAGTGTGCACTGATCTGCTAAGTAAACGCAACAGGCCTCTAAAAACATGCACCCCTTCACACCTCTGGAATTTCCTGTGGGTGCAAGAAGTGGCACAGCATTAGTAGGGCTAGTTGCCCGACACACACACACACCAATATGCACAATAATAGCTGCCATATGGAGCTCAGAGATGATGGAGAGGGCTAATCGGCGGATCTGTTCCAAAATCTAGTAAACTGCCAACGTAGGCAGCATTTAAAGGCACCAAGGCTGTTCCAAAAGCTAGGAACAGAACTTTTTTCTTACAACAGAAAAAACATTATTTCATAAAACTAATAAAAATGTGCCAATTGTACCCAATATTTTAGTATTTCTTGATAATTAAATTATCACATTGTTAGTTTAACATGACAACACCAAACTCTATTGAAATCAATTTTAACTCTTTCCCCGCCATTGACGGAGATATTCAGCTTTCCGTGTTTTCACTGTTATAGGGTAGGGGGCGCTATTAGGCATCTTCTGAAAGAATACTGAATCTCTGAATCAAAACACAGACAAAGAAGAAGCAGAAACAAGAGACAGCATGTAAGCATGCATTTGTAAAATAACACGATCATCGATATTAAACAGCGTATAAATCAAAACTGCCAAACTTTACTGAATGAAATGTCAACCAGGACAAGCTATAGGACTGTGCAAGCTACTGTTGATGGACTTGATATACTCCATCTATATTTTGATCATCATTTTGAATCCGATCCAGGAGTAGTCTTTGAAAAAAAAACATAATTTTCTAAGCTTTTTGCTTAAAATGTTTCTTAAACTTGCCTACATTCAAGTGTTGATAAAAAAGGAATCCATGTAGCTAGGTTTTATTTAAAAGCTGAGGGTCTGTTCTTTCTTTTGATATATTGCATATTCATATATTCATTAAACAAAATAATCTGGGGGCCATGAAACTTGAGAAAATTATCAAAAATGCTGACGCTGACTGGCAACTTTTTTCCAAAAACACTGGCGGGGAATGAGTTAAGTCATGTCACCTGAGTTTCTGCCAATGTAGAGCGTTCAAAATCAGTTTCATTTACGTTTGGGATGCTACCTTAGATGGCATCTTCCTCGTAGTATTAAAATAAAAGTTTTGGAATAGAGCCGAACAAAATATCCTTACCTATCTCAAACACTCTCACTCTCAAAACACCCTTCAAAACGACATTATCATACAGGAAAAGTCAGGGGATAAATTTTGGGGAGGGTATTCTTGAACAAGGAACGAGTTGGCCAAGCCAAACATGTCCTGGGACAGCATGCAGATGTTTTTTTTTAGATTCCCAAGTATGTCAATACCCTTCCTCAACCAGAGGGGCTTGTCCACTATCAAGGAAAAAAAATGTCCTCTGTGATAAGATTTGTTTGGCGTCCAGACAGAAATGTGGTGGATGGTGGATTTGACAAAAGGAGCCAAACCTGTACAAGCAGACACGGCCATTTAGGGAAATTCTGAAGGCTGACAGAATCGCAAAAGTCTCTCACAACACAATTCCAATGTTACAGACATTAATTTCCTATGCATAACCTGTTAAAACGAAACACATTTTACACTGGTATGGTGTCTAATATGACAAATCAAGAATTTGTTTCTTACCTTGACCTCACACTTCCTGTGGCAGGCTATCCGGCAAACTGCAGAGACAAAGATTTTTTTTTTTTTAGAAATTCAACTGTACATTTCAGAAACTTTTTGTTTACTATAATACTCTAAATGTAAGCACATTGAGGGCTTTTTTCAGGCCAAATAAAATAAAATAAAATAAATACATTTGTATAACTATAACTCATCGGCCTAAACTAGGATGTATGCACAGTGGGGGCATTTTTTGTCATAAACAAATACAAAATAAAAATAAAAATACTTTTCCAGAATGGTTTTCTGTCTTTTTTTTACATTTACTTTTAAACGTTTTAATCATCTTTTTGCACAGCAAAAACTTGTTTACTCTGTTCTCCGTCAAAGAACATTTACTGTTAGAAACTTGACGTTGCACAGCACCCTTCATATATCAGAATAAATAACTGAATAAAGACAGGGCCGTAACCACCGTAGACATTGAGGAGGACATGTTCCCCGCAAGATCATACAGAGATCATTCAGATTAGAGATCATTATGGGTTTTCAATTAACATCGTCTGTAATTCATGTAAAATGGAGGAAAATTCCTCAGACGACTGTGACTGAAGTAAAGCTGCTCGACACAACAAAAGCTGTTTGCCAAGACCAGTTTTTCCTCAGTGTTTATGATCATTTCTGGACAGAGTCATAGACCACCAGTGCAGAAAACTGGATGAGAATTGCTATTCTTCTGCAAATCTTTGTTATAAACATTGTAGTACATTCACAACTGTTAATGCATTGCATAGTAAGATTTTATGATAATTTACTGTTATTTAGACTTTAGCTTGCTAAATTTGCACTTTGAAAATGTATCAGATAAAATACTGACAAGCTCTTTTTAAATGTTTTTTTTTTTTCATTACTATTCCTCAGGAGCTTAGAAGAATTTAGTTTTTATTGCCAAAAATTGACGAAATCACAGAAAAAAATGTCAAGAACTACCTGCAAATAAAATAAAAAACATACAAAATTAAATTAAAAAATTAAAAAATATTAAAATAAAATATTATATTAACAAATAAATATCTTCCACAACACCCACATCAAAACACTATAGCAATAAATACAGAGTTTCCAAATTGATCATATTATTCAAGGAAATCACAGGTGTTTTCAGAATATACTCCAATATCATTTAGAAAACTGATCTAGTCGAAATAGTGTTATACATTATGGGTGTCTGTGGGGCCCGGAGAACATAAAGAACCTCCTATTCGAGCCCATTCCAATCCCTCTCCCTGCTCATACAGGTACAGCACACTTCAGCAAACAGGGGCCCGAGCGTCCCTGCTCTTCTTACACAGAGCCCACTCTGTTCCTCACGTCTGACCTGCCATTCCTCGGACAGGGGCGGAGCCTCAGCAACAGAGGGCCTTCACACAAGGAGGGTTTTTTGGTGACTAAGGTGATGAAATGTTTCCAAAGCCACACCTAATATCTCCCAAACTCCCAAAAAGAGACAACTAAAACTTGTTATATCTTTATGGCTAAAACTATTTCAAAACCTAGTGACCTGCCCTGTTATATACTGCCCTATATTTCAGTTATCTGATTTTTCCTCACAAGGCACAACAAAAATCGAACAAAATTTAGTGAGGATAAAATCCTGCAAACATTATTGATGCATATCCATATATGTACAATTTTGCTTCTCAAACTAATTTTAACCTGCAAAACAAGACAAAGATTTTCTTGCAGTTCTTAAGCAACAGATTTAAGTCATTCTATAAGCACAGCAAAAAAAAAAAAAAAATCTTAATCAGTATTTTTTATTAATATTTCATAAGCAAACCTGTATGAGATATTGAGCAGAACAATCATGCTGCCTACCTTTTGAAACAGCCTTGGTGGTGGGAATGTGCATATGATACCTTAAAATACTCCCTATGTAGGCAGCTAACTATGGAAGGTAGCCTGTATCAGTCTTCCTCCTCGGCCTGAAATCCAGGTCACAGTATAAAAACACTGGACTGGAGGCTCATACTGCTCACAGATCCACTCGGTTTCAGATGATTCCTTTAAGAGTGTGAACTAAAGGGCATTGGGAAAATCCAGAATTTCAAAGCAGAGTTTAAAAATATGTGTTTATTCTGGAGTGGACTGTACCTTATGTAATATGGCCTTCTTTCAGTCTCGTTTCACATATTTCTGTGCATACGTTATATTTGCAGGGTTTATTTTCTTAACTCATTGGTTTAGTCTTTGAGAAAAGTAGTGAATGTCTCAATGGGGAAAATTATGCATGGGAGCCTTTCTGGAGTGGTAAAAAAAAAATAGTATTTTGGCTTCATGTCCGCATAGTTGCTTTGACTTTTTCATTTGAGGATATTTTCATTCGCACGTGATCCTCCTGTTTGGGAGTGTGTCGGATGTGAGACAGTTTGAAGAACTGATGAGTGTTTCATTCTGGTGTGGCTTAATGGTTGAAGATATGAGCTGGTTATGCAAAAGGTTCCAAAAGGGTTTTATTCAAAGTGACTCACAAGTTGAGCATTCATCAATATGTCAGGTTGTGTTTTCCAGGGAATCAAACCCACGACCTTGGCATTGCTAGCGCC